>NC_091983.1:56925493-57230855 GCF_044704955.1 Pristiophorus japonicus
CGTCAATCAGGAGAGGCGTTTAACAAGTGGCCGAGCCGATATCGGGTGTCTTATACGATTAGCCCCAGGATACCCCAGCTATATGACAGCATGCTCTCAATATGTGCTGTCCCTATTCAACAACTGCAACTGTAGGGCCATGTCATGCTGGTGTCCATTGATAGGGCAAAATGCAAACAAATAGAAACAGTACAGGAGATGGAATAACTGCTGCAAAAAAGAGCAACTCTCACACCTAGCACGTCCAAAAACTTTAATTTACAGCGAATGTTACTTACAAGACTTTTCAATCATGTTAGAACATATTTATCATTCATCTGTTCAGCTGCAAAACTGATCGAAATCCATTCGCAAAGTCTCAGCTGCATCCTCCGTCTACTGTATTCATCTAACTGTATGAACCTTACCTAACGTTAGTTTCAGTATCCAGATCATTGATGTAGGTTAGAAATCAGTTACCAAAATGGATGAATACATCCATCAAAATGGGAATTTAAAAAAAATCAAACTATATAAAGCCTGATAGTCAAAGGAGGGTGAGGATTCTGGAAAGTGCCATCAGAATTTAAAATTGATATTTTGAAGCTTAAATAATACCCTGGAGATGAGTATAGATAAAGATGTTGAACATAATACTAAAAAGTTCTTTCAGTATCAGAACAGTTAAAGAGGAAGTTCGAACTCTAAAGATAAAACTGGCAGTGAAGTGAGCTAGCCATTGAACTACTGAGCAAATGTTTTCTAGAAGTATTTACTAAAGAAGAATGAGGTAAACCTGCTGGGTTGGAAGTGGAATATTAGAGACGAGCATTGGAAGAGGTTCATTTGCTACAGAAACAGTACGAGCAGTCCAAGGGGCCAGCATCACGAGAGGAGCGGCGTGGGAGGATAAAAGACGGCGGCAGCGAGTGGGAGCAGCTAGCTTGTGCAGAGGCCGAAGGTAAAACAAAGAAGGAAAAAGAAATCGAAGTGTGACGTCACAGCCAAGTGGGTAAGTGATTGGCTGGTGGATTGCTGAATCTTTTTCTTTTTCTTTTTATTTCCTTATCAGTAGATAACCATTGGCATTGTTGCCAAATTAAGTTCATTTAAGGGCCAAGTCATGGCAGGAGAGCCCAGACCCGTGTCATGATCCTCCTGTGCTATGTGGGAAGTCAGGGACGCTCCCAATGTCCCTGACTGCTATGTGTGCACGAAGTGTGCATTGCGGCACTGGAGCTGCGCATGGATTCACGCTGGAGCATCCACGATGCTGAGGATGTCATGAATAGCACGTTTAGTGAGTTGGTCACACCGCAAGTAAAGGTTACTCAGGCAGATAGGGAATGGGTGATCATCAGGCAGAGCAGTGGAAGGAAGGTGGTACAGGGGTCCCCTGCGGTCATCTCCCTCCAAAACAGATATACCGTTTTGGATACTGTTGGAGGAGATGACTCATCAGGGGAAGGCAGCAGCAGCCAAGTTCATGGCACCATGGGTGGCTCTGCTGCACAGGAGGGCAGGAAATGAGTGGGAGAGCTATAGTGGTGGAGGATTCTGTTGTAAGAAGAATAGATAGACGTTTCTGCGGCCGCAATCGAGACTCCAGAATGGTATGTTGCCTCCCTGGTGCAAGGGTCAAGGATGTCTTGGAGCAGGTGCAGGACATTTTGGAGGGGGAGGGTGAACAGCCAGTTGTCGTGGTACATATAGGTACCATCGATATAGGTAAAAAATGGGATGAGGTCCTACAAGCTGAATTTAGGGAGCTTGGAGTTAAAGTAAAAAGTAGGACCTCAAAGGTAGTAATCTCAGGATTGCTACCAGTGCCACGTGCTAGTCAGAGTAGAAGTAGCAGGATAGTTAAGATGAATACGTGGCTTGAGGAATGGTGCAAGAGGGAGGGATTCAAATTCCTGGGACATTGGAACCGGTTCTGGGGGAGGTGGGACCAGTACAAACCAGACGGTCTGCACCTGGGCAGGACCGGAACCAATGTCCTGGGGGGAGTGTTTGCTAGTGCTGTTGGGGAGGAGTTAAACTAATATGGCGGGGGGGGGGGGGGTGTGGGGGCGTGGAATGGGAACCTATGCAGGGAGACAGATGGAAGTAAAATGGGGGCAGAAGCAAAAGGTAGAAAGGAGATAAGGAAAGGTGGAGAGCAGAGAATTCAAAGGCAAAAATCAAAAAGGGCCACATTACAACATAATTCTAAAAGGACAGAGTATTAAAAAAACAAGCCTGAAGGCTCAGAGTCTCAATGTGAGGAGTATTCGGAATAAGGTGGATGAATACAACAACCAGAAACAGTGCCAGAATTGTGATGGGCCAGGACATCTGCCCATCACCCAACCAACATGAAGCTGACCCTAGGGGATTTCCTGGAGTTAGTGTGACTAGAAAATTCTCAATGGGCTTCCGGTGATCCTTTCTGTGCCAGGGAGTCTGCTGCTGGGGGGTGCGGGGCAGGGGAACAGAATTTAGCAGCTGCCTGTGGCAGGGAAGAACACCTACCTGCTCCCTGTTTTTAAATAACAGTGGCCACCTTCTCTGAATTGAATGTTTTGAAAGTGCTTTGATCGATTGCACTCACTGGGGGATTTAAACTTTAAAACCCTTTCCGCCAGCCTTAGCAGTGTTCGATGTGAGTAACATGCTGGTGTTACTAGTGCCCAGTATTGCTATGGCTATGCTTACAGAAAATATGACGTTTCATGTCAATCTGGCATTCCTGCCAAATTGTGATCCACCTACCCATATTTGGGTCAATGGACCACGTTGTTGTGGCATGGGTCACTGCCAAAGCTGCTGGCCTGCTTCCTAATCTGGCTGTGCCTGTTGATCCTCTCACCGTTAGGGACGGGCGATCGTTTGGTAATCAGCCATGATCCAATTGAATGGTGGAATAGGCTTGAGAGGCTGAATGGTCTACTCCTGTTCCTATATTCCTAAGTTTGTCAGGATTTAAGAAGAGAACCACAAACAGTACTGCTGACTTGGACTGAGATGAGCCTCCCATCCCAACAGTGCTGTTTTCCCGATTTCAGCGATCAGCAGTCGTGCAGGCCCCAACTGATGGAGCACAAGCGCTGCTGGGAGTAAGAACTGTGTGTCAATTCTCACTTATGGGTGCAGGAGTGGGAAAGACGTGGACCATCGTGGAGAACTGACTAACCCAGGTAGCTTTGAGTCCTGCCCGATCCGTCCGCCTGGAAGTGCGCCCGCAATGACTGCCTGGGAAATCAGAATGGTCCATCGATCCTGTCGGTGGAAAGAAGGTAATGGACTCCAAACGTAAGTGCGAGTGTTTATTGTTTTAATTTTTTGTGTGATTTGTGTTGTGGTAGTGTGGGCAATGTTTTAGGAATGTTTTAGGAATGTTTAGGTTCCCCCCCCCCCACCCCCGGCCCCCAGGCCTCTTTCGGAGAGCTCCCTGGCTGGCTGTTTAGCTTGGGAGTTTCCCTTCCTTGCACCACGAGAGGTGTAGAATGCCTCCCTTAGCACTGCACCCTCTGAAGCAGGACCCAGGTGCCCAAACTTAAATACTAAAGCGCAAACTATTCCCGGCCGCTAACTTTCCCGCCTGCCGCCATTATCGCCCCGAAAACAGAAAATCCTAAAATCCAACCCTTAATGCCCTCAAGTGCAACTATGGTGAGCAATAAATATTGCCTTTCAAGTGCTACTGACATTCTAAGAACAATTAAAAAAATATCTGAAGTGACTGAGGCCTACTATATCAGCGACAGGCGTTTGAAATTATCTAGAAGGTAAGAGCAATATATAATATTACTGTTTGCAGTTTTAGTTTTGACAGCCGATCAATGGAGACTATACATCCTTCAAGAAGTTATCCCTCTGTCAGCAACCTTTCACCATCTTGTCTCAGCATGTCATTGAAGAAATAAAACTGCTACGCTTCCTCTGTAGGCCTGCCTGCCAACAATATTTTGTATTTTGCACGCACCTAATACATGGTTCAAACAGGTTTATCAGCATATACTTGAAATTGGAATTGATGAAATTGGAGAGGAATCTAGCACCAGATGGTAAGTTGGCTGTTTATGTCCCTTATGAATGCATTATAAGGTGCAAAATCAACTGTGTACAAGCAAATGTGAGAAAAATTGTGCATGACAAAAATTTTCACAAAATATGAATTCTTTCACATAAGAGAAGGAAAAAGTCTGCCTTGTTATTAAACCGTGCCTTCGTACACTTCTCAGAAATGTCTCAAAAGATATTTCTGAGAGACACGACAATGGGCTATACAAATATCTACCTTTATAAGGTCCTCTTTCATTAGGGAACAGACTCTTGACCCTTCTCCGCACTGCTTTCAGGGCTTGCATACTTCCCTTGTGTCTCAGTCGTCTCAGCTGAGTGCAGCAGTCAAGGTATGACCTGACCACAGCACAATATTGCGTCAGGATGATGGCTCATGTTCCACTTGTACTTCTTTCAATTTAATATGTGCTGCTCATGATGTGGTCTCCTCTACACTGGGAGACCTAACGCAGATTGGATGATTGATTTGCTGAGTACCTCCATTCAGTCCACAAGCGTGACCCTGTGATTCCATTTTGCCATTTGCCATTTTAACCCTTTGCCCCACTCCGACTCTGACCTCACCATGCTCGGGCTTCACTGTTCCAATGAAGCTCAATGGAAGTCCGAGGAACAGCACCTTATCTTTCAATTAGGCACTTTACAACCTTCCGGACTCAACATTTGAGTTCAATAACTTCAGTTCATAAACACTGCTCCTATTTTTCCGGACAGCAGGGGCTGGTAATGGTTCTGCTGTTGCCATTTACAGCTTCTCTAGAACCATCTTCTGATGTTTTACTGGTCCCATTACCACCCCCTTTTGTCATTTAATCACTCCTGCCTCCCACCCTATCACAGACCTTCCCTTTTTTTCTTTTCCCACATTATGACAGTGACTATACCCCAAAAGTACTTAATTGGCTGTAAAACTCTTTGAGATGACCAGCGGTCATGAAAGGCACTATATAAATACATGTCTTTCTTTCTTTTCCTTCCCCTTTCCCTGCCTCTCCACCTGCTTAAAACCAGTTGCATCTGATGAAAGATCATCCACCTGTGACGTGCACTCTGTTTCTCTCTCCACGGATGCTGCCTGACCTGTTGAGTATTTCCAACATTTTCTGTTTTAGCTCATATTCCACTATTTGGCATTAATGCTCAACATTCTGTTTGCGTTATTGATGGCTGCTCTGCATGGTGAGTCAGCTTCTTCTCAGCTTCGTGCTGCCGACTGCTTTGTTTCGGGGAGCAAAGGAGAAGGAGAAGGAAAAAGGATGCAGACTTGTAATGCCAGACCTCACTCCTTTTGCACTGCCGAGGGATTGGTAGGGTTTACCTGGGGCTGGATTGCTTGCACCTGGATGCAAATCACATTTTAATGAGGCACGGAGGACCTGATGGTGCCACCGACCTCAGTTTCCCGTCTGAATGTGGCAAAGGAAT
This sequence comes from Pristiophorus japonicus, assembly GCF_044704955.1. NCBI lineage: Eukaryota > Metazoa > Chordata > Chondrichthyes > Pristiophoridae > Pristiophorus > Pristiophorus japonicus. Next base: position 56,930,966 of record NC_091983.1, read on the forward strand.
TCATTTAGATGAGCACCCAGACGAAGCAGGCCATTGGTCTTGCATTCCGCCTCACTCAGATCAAGGGCTTAAGAACATAAGAACATAAGAAATAGGAGCAGGAGTAGCTCACCCGGCCCCTCGAGTCTGCTCGGCCATTTAATAAGATCATGGCTGATCTGTTCATGGACTTAGCTCCACTTCCCTGCCCACTCCCCATAACCCTTTATTCCCTTATCGCTCAAAAATCCCAGAATCCCACCTACTGCTCTCTACCACCCAGAATCCCACCTACTGCCCTCTACCACTCAGAATCCCACCTACTGCTCTCTACCACCCAGAATCCCACCTACTGCCCTCTACCACCCAGAATCCCACCTACTGCCCTCTATCTCCAAGAATCCCACCTACTGCCCTCTACCGCCCAGAATCCCACCTACCGCCCTCTACCACCCAGAATCCCACCTACTGCCCCCTACCACCCAGAATCCCACCTACTGCCCTCTACCGCCCAGAATCCCACCTACTGCCCTCTACCACCCAGAATCCCACCTACTGCCCTCTACCGCCCAGAATCCCACCTACTGCCCTCTACCACCCAGAATCCCACCTACCGCCCTCTACCACCCAGAATCCCACCTATCGCCCTCTACCGCCCAGAATCCCACCTATCGCCCTCGACCACCCAGAATCCCACCTACTGCCCTCTACCACCCAGAATCCCACCTACTGCCCTCTATCTCCCAGAATCCCACCTACTGCCCTCTATCTCCCAGAATCCCACCTACTGCCCTCTACCACCCAGAATCCCACCTACCGCCCTCTACCACCCAGAATCCCACCGACCGCCCTCTACCACCCAGAATCCCACCTACCGCCCTCTACCACCCAGAATCCCACCTACCGCCCTCTACCACCCAGAATCCCACCTACCGCCCTCTACCACCCAGAATCCCACCTACCGCCCTCTACCACCCAGAATCCCACCTATCGCCCTCTACCACCCAGAATCCCACCTACCGCCCTCTACCGCCCAGAATCCCACCTATCGCCCTTTACCACCCAGAATCCCACCTACTGCCCTCTACTGCCCAGAATCCCACCTACTGCCCTCTACCACCCAGAATCCCACCTACTGCCCTCTACCACCCAGAATCCCACCTACTGCCCTCTACCGCCCAGAATCCCACCTACTGCCCTCTACTGCCCAGAATCCCACCTACCGCCCTTTACCGCCCAGAATCCCACCTATCGCCCTCGATCTCCCAGAATCCCACCTACTGCCCTCTATCTCCCAGAATCCCACCTACTGCCCTCTACCACCCAGAATCCCACCTACTGCCCTCTACCACCCAGAATCCCACCTACTGCCCTCTACCGCCCAGAATCCCACCTACCGCCCTCTACCACCCAGAATCCCACCTACTGCCCTCTATCTCCCAGAATCCCACCTACTGCCCTCTACCACCCAGAATCCCACCCACTGCCCTCTACCACCCAGAATCCCACCTACTGCCCTCTACCGCCCAGAATCCCACCTATCGCCCTCTACCACCCAGAATCCCACCTACTGCCCTCTACCGCCCAGAATCCCACCTACCGCCCTCTATCTCCCAGAATCCCACCTACCGCCCTTTATCTCCCAGAATCCCACCTACTGCCCTCTACCGCCCAGAATCCCACCTACCGCCCTCTATCTCCCAGAATCCCACCTACCGCCCTCTACCACCCAGAATCCCACCTACTGCCCTCTACCACCCAGAATCCCACCTACCGCCCTCTACCGCCCAGAATCCCACCTATCGCCCTCTATCTCCCAGAATCCCACCTATCGCCCTCTACCACCCAGAATCCCACCTACTGCCCTCTACCACCCAGAATCCCACCTACTGCCCTCTACCACCCAGAATCCCACCTACCGCCCTCTACCACCCAGAATCCCACCTATCGCCCTCTATCTCCCAGAATCCCACCTATCGCCCTCTACCACCCAGAATCCCACCTACTGCCCTCTACCACCCAGAATCCCACCTACTGCCCTCTACCGCCCAGAATCCCACCTACTGCCCTCTACCGCCCAGAATCCCACCTACTGCCCTCTACCACCCAGAATCCCACCTACCGCCCTCTACCACCCAGAATCCCACCTACTGCCCTCTACCGCCCAGAATCCCACCTACTGCCCTCTACCACCCAGAATCCCACCTACTGCCCTCTACCGCCCAGAATCCCACCTACTGCCCTCTACCACCCAGAATCCCACCTACCGCCCTCTACCACCCAGAATCCCACCTATCGCCCTCTATCTCCCAGAATCCCACCTATCGCCCTCTACCACCCAGAATCCCACCTACTGCCCTCTACCACCCAGAATCCCACCTACCGCCCTCTACCACCCAGAATCCCACCTATCGCCCTCTATCTCCCAGAATCCCACCTATCGCCCTCTACCACCCAGAATCCCACCTACCGCCCTCTACCACCCAGAATCCCACCTACTGCCGTCTACCACCCAGAATCCCACCTATCGCCCTCGATCTCCCAGAATCCCACCTACTGCCCTCTACCACCCAGAATCCCACCTACTGCCCTCTACCACCCAGAATCCCACCTACTGCCCTCTACCGCCCAGAATCCCACCTACCGCCCTCGATCTCCCAGAATCCCACCTATCGCCCTCTACCACCCAGAATCCCACCTACTGCCCTCTACCACCCAGAATCCCACCTACCGCCCTCTACCACCCAGAATCCCACCTACTGCCCTCTACCACCCAGAATCCCACCTACTGCCCTCTACCGCCCAGAATCCCACCTACCGCCCTCTACCACCCAGAATCCCACCTACCGCCCTCTACCACCCAGAATCCCACCTACTGCCCTCTACCACCCAGAATCCCACCTACTGCCCTCTACCGCCCAGAATCCCACCTACCGCCCTCTACCACCCAGAATCCCACCTACTGCCCTCTACCGCCCAGAATCCCACCTACCGCCCTCTACCACCCAGAATCCCACCTACTGCCCTCTACCGCCCAGAATCCCACCTACTGCCCTCTACCGCCCAGAATCCCACCTACCGCCCTCTACCGCCCAGAATCCCACCTACTGCCCTCTACCACCCAGAATCCCACCTATCGCCCTCTATCTCCCAGAATCCCACCTATCGCCCTCTACCACCCAGAATCCCACCTACTGCCCTCTACCACCCAGAATCCCACCTACTGCCCTCTACCACCCAGAATCCCACCTACTGCCCTCTACCGCCCAGAATCCCACCTACCGCCCTCTACCACCCAGAATCCCACCTACTGCCCTCTACCGCCCAGAATCCCACCTACTGCCCTCTACCGCCCAGAATCCCACCTACCGCCCTCTACCACCCAGAATCCCACCTACCGCCCTCTACCACCCAGAATCCCACCTATCGCCCTCTACCACCCAGAATCCCACCTACTGCCCTCTACCACCCAGAATCCCACCTATCGCCCTCTACCACCCAGAATCCCAACTACTGCCCTCTACCGCCCAGAATCCCACCTACTGCCCTCTACCACCCAGAATCCCACCTACTGCCCTCTACCGCCCAGAATCCCACCTACCGCCCTCTACCACCCAGAATCCCACCTACCGCCCTCTACCGCCCAGAATCCCACCTACCGCCCTATACCACCCAGAATCCCACCTATCGCCCTCTACCGCCCAGAATCCCACCTACTGCCCTCTATTGCCCAGAATCGTGTAATGCCTATTTTTTTCTGCCGGGCGCTTTTTTCCTTCTTTTATCACCAAATTTCCACCCAAAGTATCGTCAGGATCTTCGCGGTCTTTTCAACAGTAAATGGGCAGAACTTGGTTTTGATCAAATTCAGGCCCATAGTCTTAATCTCTGGGATTTAATGGCTTTGAGTTCTTTAAGGCTGTATAGGACTTACATTGTAAGTGGTTATTAGTTGTAGAAGCTCCAAGTTCCTCCAGTGAACACTTTTAGGAAATAATCAATATATTAATAGTATGTTCATATTTTTAGTTTATCCTTAGTTTTAAATGCCTTTGCTTCCTTAAGAGATCTCAATAATTTTTTAATATTCTTCCTTATAACACTGGATGAATATCTTACTGTTGAGTTTGGCTTCCACAGCTACACTCATTTCTAGCTCCCTTTTTAATCCTCTTAAACTTTTTTTTGAAACTCCTGCATTCTTCTCAATGGTTTCCCTCATCTTTGACCCAACAGCCTTCATGGAGTTTGCTTTCCTTACATATTTCACTTTATATTGTCTTGATAATACACATAAAGTCACAATTGTTTAGTCTGTGCGTTCTAGTCTTATCCTGCATGCTCAGTAGTATGTTTTTAAAAGTATTCCATTTGTTTTCAGCTTATGTTATCTTGAGTACTATCCTCTGGTTAAATTGTTTTAGCCGTTCCATCATTCCTTTCTTCTTTGCCCTTTTTAAAAATAGTATATCTGGGTATTGGCTTGTGATGTTGGTTCATCCCAGATCATGTCAATTTTGTATGGTTCTGCAAGCCAAGAATACCACTATTTCTGTTCCCAGTATCCTATCCAGGCAACATGCCATTACCAATTTAAGATGTGACTTAAATATGAAATGAGTGAGAAGTACTTAAAACAAATGGAGGAACATTGATTGTTTTCCATCCATCAAGAGAAAAACGAGTCTATAATGTTCAGTAGAACATTCTGTCCCCTTTAATTAATGCTGCATAGTATTACTCACTTAAACAAGTCAGTGAAGAACAAGAACTAAGATTTGTACTTACATAAAAGTGGGTGGTGTGGGCACAAAGCAAGCCATAGAGGTTCGGCCGTCCATTAAACATCCTGGCCGTCCATTATACATCCCGGCCGATGTGAAAGTAAGATTGGACGTGTTCTATAATGGGCGACCAATCCACTAGCGTCATTTTGCGTCCCGGCCAAAGTTCAATTTTACTCCAGTGTAAGCCTGAAGCTGCCATTTTATGGAAGCTCCCACCTCTTACACAAACTGGAAGGGGCAAAGCAGTTGAAATATCTGAGCCCTGCATCATCCTCATGTTGGGTATGATGGCATTTTGTAAACTGTCGCTGACACCTCACTTTTATAAATGAGAAACTCGTGTGGCAAAAATTAAAGGGGAGGTGCGAGCGCATTTATTTAAAATGGTCGACTTACCAGTTACGGCCTTGCCTTGCTCAATTCATGCTCTCCTTTTGTGCTGGGCTTCTGTCACGGCTGGAAAATTCTCGCGCTTAGCACCCCAGTCCCGCCCCTGAGAGGTAGTGGAGCGCGCGACATTGCTCTCCAATTCCTCTCGGAGGAGGTAACCCCAATTTCATTGCTGGGTGGGACTTCCGTGCCAGGCGCAGGATGTCCTGCCTTGGCCTCATTATCCTCCCTGTTCTTTTGCCACTGTGATCAAGAGGGTGATATCTACTTACGTACCCGTGCCAACCTAGGGTACTAGAAAGAGCTGAACAACTTAAACAAATTAACTCATACAACCCTAAAATTGCCACCAACTCAAAAGCAGCCCTACACATTGGTTAAATACTTAAATAGGGATAACTATATTGGCCCGTAATTTGCAATCAGCAGCGGATGAAAGATGTTCGCCGCTGGCCCCGAAGAAAGCTTTCTACAAAGGTCTCGACATCTCTGTGCCGAGAGGTTTGGCTTTTCCACCGTGCAATTGAGATCAGCGCAGTGTAGTGGGAATTCCATAGCGTGAGCTGCTGTGACGTCAACAAGCTGTCTGAGCAGCTAATCACAATGCAAAATTCTCACAGACCGGGAACCAGGAAGTGAAGAAGCTCTTTTTATTCTGACTTTTAAAAAATGTTATAGAGAGAAAAACAAAGACTGGGGTTCTCACATGAAATAAAGATGAATAAACTGTTAAAAATTGTGTATATTTTTTAAGTTTCTTAAAATGGATAACGTTTACACTCCACAAAATTAAAATTAGTTTTCCAGGGCCATAACATTTGTTTAGCAGACAATACGGCTGCTAAAACCCAGTCAACACCTAATCCAACAAGGTCTACCATTTAATGGGGTATTACCAAGGAGACGCTCAAGTTTTTGTCAGTTTCACTGATTTCCCTGATTACACTGATTGCCGGCTATGGGAGGGGGTGGAAGTGGGGTGGGGCGGGGGGTGGGGGCGCAGTGTTGGAGCAGTGAATGACTGACCACACATGCGCTAAATCCTGAAGTTGCAGTCGGTTTCAAAGCGGAAAGAACAGCGAATGCTGTTTGCTTGCTGTTATACTCACCGCAAATGCCGGGGCACAATCTTTGTACCAAACCTTAGTAGATAATACACAACCCTGTACATATACAGGTATCTCACATGTGCCGTAGAATCATAGGGCTGGATTTTCCGGTGATGTCCGCCTCTGTTGGCAATGTGGCGATGGCAGCGGTGAGCTCTTCTGGGCGAGCAGTCAGCTTCCAGCACCCTGCGGGGGTTTTCGAGGCTGGTCTCAACAGGACGTGGAGCAGTACAAGGCTCGCTTTTGGTGTGCCATTTTAAATTCAAGCACATCCTCTGCCACGGTGGAAAGTCTACGGGCAATGCTTGCCGCCCATGGTCTTGGTCAGCGACAATGGCCCGTGCTTCACAAGCACTGAATTCCAGGACTTCATGGCAGGCAATGGAATTAACCATGTCAGAATGGTACCGTTCAAGCCGGCCTCAAACGGCCAGGCGGAACGAGCAGTGCAGATAATAAACAGGAGATGCTCAGAATCCAAGGGGGTTCCCTACAAAGCCGCTTATCACGCCTCCTGTTGGCCAATAGATCCCGACCACACTCACTCACAGGGGTTCCACCCGCAGAGCTGCTCAGGAAAAGGACACTCAAAACTAGGTTATCCGTTATACACCCCATTATGAAAGAAATTGTTGAGGGCAGGCATCAGTCACAATGTGACTACCATGACAGGAATGCGAGGGCGCGATGTATTGATGTCAATGGCCCTGTTTTTGTCCTTAATTACGCTGCAGGGCCCAAATGGCTCGCAGGCACTGTGATTGCCAAAGAGGGGAATAGGGTTTTGGTAGTTAAACTTACCAATGGACAAATCTGCCGCAAACACAGAAGCAGAGGAAGAACACGACGTAGAGTTTACTCCACCACAGGTGACCGAACACCAGAACCAAGTGAAGGAGAGCCCAGTCACTGTGGGCAGTCCGTACAGGCCTGAGGCACCGCAAACAGCAGACACTCAGGCCAGCGCCCAACAACCGGAGCTCCAACTCAGGCGCTCTACAAGGGAGCGTAAACCACCAGAGAGACTTAACCTGTGATCCCAATAAGACTTTGGGGGGGGAGGTGATGTCATGTATTCAACTATCATTGTAACCCATGTATCAACTGACCTAAGTTTTACACCTTGAGAATATTGACCACAAGGGGGTGAACTTGTGGGAGACACTCCTAACCTGGACTTTCAGGTATAAAAGGGGAAGCTCCACCCACCTTCATCACTTGAGGTCTTGGTAATACAGGTAACTGGTCACAGAGTGACCTTTTCTTAAGTATGGGCCTCGTGTGCATTTATACTGCATAGTAAGGACATATCCCCTGGAGACGCCAGGCCAATGGAGAGGGTTGTCAACCCTACCTCAGATTTAAATGTAAAACAACGACAACTATTTAACGATTCAATTTCCAATCCGGGGAAGAAAAATCACAAAGAGCCAAAGAAAGTACAATTCTAAGAAAGGAAAAATCGGCTAAGAATAACATGCTGCCAACTAACTGCAAAAAGGTTTCGTTAGACAGCTTTAAAACTACCTGTAGCAGCTGCAGAAGGGTGCTTTGCTCGAACCTTTGAAGGCACGCAGAGCTGGCCTCGCCCCAAGGCTGTAATTCATCAGAATTCCCAGGTCAGCAAGGACACAACCTTAACACGTCCTCAAATTAAGGCTCTAATGAGGCTTGTGCTTGTGCCCTTGGTGCACACTGGTTAGAAAAGCCGGGCCTAGTGCAAACCAGTGCCAACCAGGTGAAACGTCGCTTCCTCTGTTCCTGCCTCCTCAGCCTCTGAGCTGCTGGACTTCCAGCCCCACAGTAAACAGTGATGGAGTGCAAATGCCCTTCAAACTTCATACAATTAATAACATTGGAAAATTATAACTATAATTAGGAAAACCAAGTGGACTTAAAAAGTTTTTTGTAATACACCGTCAATCCATTCTTAATAACAGATCAGAGACATAATTTTGGCAACTTTTCATGAAGGGAAAGGGAGATTTAGTTGTAACGCCTGTTAACTTATCATAAAACAAGAATCAAAAAGACCTGCTGCACTCGTGATTTTTAAAATCTGTGCAGTGATTATACACAATCCAGCCTTTGTACAGAAAAGAGCAAATTTTTCACATTAGCAAACACACCATTTTTACCAGCGTGCCCTCCCCCAAGTTCCCCCAAGCTTACCTCCACCGCCTATACGAGGTACTTACGAAGCCCGCCCGCCTGGTGCATTGCTCCTCTGCACCCTTGCTGATTGGTCCCTTTGCCAAGCTGACCAGGTCCAGCGGCATCCATGACATCCCTTGGGACACAGGGACATTGTAGGGACATGGTGCGGACATGGGACATGGGATATGGAGACATGGGACATTGGGATATGGGGACATGGGACATTGGGATATGGGACATGGGGACACGGGACATGGGACATGGGGACATGGGGACATTGGATATGGGACATGGGGACACGGGACATGGGGACATGGGACACAGGGACATCGAACATGGGACATGGGGACATGGGACATGGGATATGGAGACATGGGACATTGGGATATGGGGACATGGGACATTGGGATATGGGACATGGGGACACGGGACATGGGACATGGGGACATGGGGACATTGGATATGGGACATGGGGACACGGGACATGGGGACATGGGACACAGGGACATCGAACATGGGACATGGGGACATGGGACATGGGGACATGGTACATGGGGACACGGGACATGGGGACATGGGGACTGGGGACATGGGGACATGGGACATGGGACACGGGACATGGGGACTAGGGACATGGGGACATGGGACATTGGGACATGGTACATGGGGGCATGGGGTCATGGGGACATGGGACATGGGGACATGGGACACGGGACATGGGGACATGGGGACATGGGACATGGGGACATGGGATATGGGGACATGGGGGCATGGGGTCATGGGGACATGGGACATGGGGACATGGGACATGGGGACATGGGACACGGGGACATGGGACAGGGCACATGGGACATTGGGACATGGGGACATGGGAGAAGGGGACATGGGACACGGGGACCTGGGCACATGAGGACATGGGACATGGGGACACGGAGACACGGGACATGGGGACAAGAGACATGGGGAGATGGGACATGGGGACATGTGGACATGGGACATGGGGGCATGGGGTCATGGGGACATGGGACATTGGGACATGGAACACGGGACATGGGACATGGGACATGGGGACATGGGACATGGGACATGGGACATGGGACATTGGGACATGGGACATGGGACATGGGGACACGGGATCACGGGACATGGGGATAAGGGACATGGGGACAAGGGACATGGGGACAGGTGGACATGGGACATGGGGGCATGGGGTCATGGGGACATGGGACATGGGGACATGGGGACATGGGACACGGGACATGGGACATGGGGACATTGGACATGGGACATGGGACATTGGGACATGGGACATTGAGACATGGGGACATGGGAGAAGGGGACATGGGACACGGGGACCTGGGCACATGAGGACATGGGGACAGTGGGACAGTGGGACATGGGACATGTGGACATGGGGACACAGGGGCATTGGGACATGCGAGCATGGGGACATGGGGACATGGGACATGGGACATGTGGATATGGGGACACGGGGACATTGGGACATTGGGACATGCGGACATGGGGACATGGGGACATGGGATATGGGAAATGGGGACACGGGACATGGGGACATGGGACACAGGGACATCGAACATGGGACATGGGGACATGGAACATAGGGACATGGTACATGAGGACACGGGACATGGAGACATGGGGACTGGGTACATGGGGACATGGGACATGGGGCATGGGGACATGGGGACATGGGACACGGGACACAGGGATATGGGACATGGGGACATGGGGACATGGGGACATGGGACATGGGGACACGGGACATGGGGACATGGGGACATGGGGACACGGGACATGTGGATATGGGGACACGGGGACATTGGGACATGCGAGCATGGGGACATGGGACATGGGACATGTGGATATGGGGACATGGGGACATTGGGACATTGGGACATGCGGACATGGGGACATGGGGACATGGGATATGGGAAATGGGGACACGGGACATGGGGACATGGGACACAGGGACATCGAACATGGGACACGGGGACATGGGACATGGGACATGGGGCATGGGGATATGGGGACATGGGACACGGGACACGGGGACATGGGACATGGGGACATGGGGACATGGGACATGGGGACACGGGACATGGGGACATGGGGACACGGGAACATGGGACACGGGACATGGGGACATGGGACATGGGGACATGGGACACAGGACATGGGACATGGGGACATTGGACATGGGACATGGAACATTGGGACATGGGACATTGAGACATGGGGACATAGGAGAAGGGGACATGGGACACGGGGACCTGGGCACATGAGGACATGGGGACAGTGGGACAGTGGGACATGGGACATGTGGACATGGGGACACGGGGACATTGGGACATGCGAGCATGGGGACATGGGGACATGGGACATGGGACATGTGGATATGGGGACACGGGGACATTGGGACATTGGGACATGCGGACATGGGGACATGGGGACATGGGATATGGGAAATGGGGACACGGGACATGGGGACATGGGACACAGGGACATCGAGCATGGGACATGGGGACATGGGACATAGGGACATGGTACATGGGGACACGGGACATGGAGACATGGGGACTGGGGACATGGGGCATGGGGACATGGGGACATGGGACACGGGACACGGGGACATGGGACATGGGGACATGGGGACATGGGACATGGGGACACGGGACATGGGGACATGGGGACACGGGAACATGGGACACGGGTCATGGGGACATGGGGACATTGGGACACGGGACATGGGGACTAGGGACATGGGGACATGGGACATTGGGACATGGGACATGGGGGCATGGGGTCATGGGGACATGGGACATGGGGACATGGGACACGGGACATGGGGACATGGGGACATGGGACATGGGGACATGGGACACGGGGACATGGGACAGGGGACATGGGGACATGGGACATGGGGACATGGGGACACGGGACATGGGGACAAGGGACATGGCGACATGGGACATTGGGACATGGGACATGGGGCTTGGGGTCATGGGGACATGGGACATGGGGACATGGGACACGGGACATGGGGACATGGGGACATGGGGCATGGGAACATGGGAAACGGGACATGGGACGGGGGACATGGGGACATGTGGACATTGGACATGGGACATGGGACATTGGGACATGGGACATTGAGACATGGGGACATGCAAGAAGGGGACATGGGACACGGGGACCTGGGGACATGAGGACATGGGGACAGTGGGACAGTGGGACATGGGACATGTGGACATGGGGACACGGGGACATTGGGACATGCGAGCATGGGGACATGGGGACATGGGACATGGGACATGTGGATATGGGGACATGGGGACATTGGGACATTGGGACATGCGGACATGGGGACATGGGATATGGGAAATGGGGACACGGGACATGGGGACATGGGACACAGGGACACGGGGACATGGGACATGGGACATGGGGCATGGGGACATGGGGACATGGGACACGGGACACGGGGACATGGGACATGGGGACATGGGGACATGGGGACATGGGACATGGGGACACGGGACATGGGGACATGGGGACATGGGGACATGGGGACACGGGAACATGGGACACGGGACATGGGACATGGGGACACGGGGACACGGGACATGGGGACTAGGGACATGGGGACATGGGACATTGGGACATGGGACATGGGGGCATGGGGTCATGGGGACATGGGACATGGGACACGGGACATGGGGACAAGGGATATGGGGACACGGGGACACGGGACATGGGGACAAGGGATATGGGGACATGGGACATTGGGACATGGGACATGGGGGCTTGGGGTCATGGGGACATGGGACATGGGGACATGGGACACGGGACATGGGGACATGGGGACATGGGGCATGGGAACATGGGAAACAGGGACATGGGACAGGGGACATGGGACATTGGGACATGGGGACATGGGAGAAGGGGACATGGGACACGGGGACCTGGGCACATGGGACATGAAACATGGGGATATGGGACATGGGGACATGTGGACATGGGACATGGGGGCATGGGGTCATGGGGACATGGGACATGGAACATGGCGACATGGGACACGGGACATGGGACATGGAACATGGGGACATGGGACACGGGACATGGGACATTGGGACATGGGACATGGGGGCTTGGGGTCATGGGGACATGGGACATGGGGACATGGGACACGGGACATGGGGACATGGGGACATGGGGCATGGGAACATGGGAAACGGGGACATGGGACAGGGGACATGGGACATTGGGACATGGGGACATGGGAGAAGGGGACATGGGACACGGGGACCTGGGCACATGGGACATGAAACAAGGGGATATGGGACATGGGGACATGTGGACATGGGACATGGGGGCATGGGGTCATGGGGACATGGGACATGGAACATGGCGACATGGGACACGGGACATGGGACATGGAACATGGGGACATGGGACACGGGACATGGGACATTGGGACATGGAACATGGGACATGGGGACATGGGACATGGGGACAAGGGACATGGGGACATGGGACATGGGGGCATGGGGTCATGGGGACATGGGATATGGGGACAAGGGACACGGGACATGGGGACATGGGGACATGGGACATGGGGACATGGGACACGCGGACATGGGACGGGGACATGGGGACATGGGACATGGGGACACGGGGACACGGGACATGGGGACAAGGGACATGGGGACATGGGACATGGGGACATGGGACATGGAGGCATGGGGTCATGGGGACATGGGATATGGGGACATGGGACACGGGACATGGGGACATGGGGACATTGGACATGGGGACATGGGACACGGGGACATGGGACAGGGACATGGGGACATGGGACATGGGGACACGGGGACACGGGACATGGGGACAAGGGACATGGGGACATGGGACATTGGGACATGGGACATGGGGGCTTGGGGTCATGGGGACATGGGACATGGGGACATGGGACACGGGACATGGGGACATGAGGACATGGGGCATGGGAACATGGGAAACGGGGACATGGGACAGGGGACATGGGACATTGGGACATGGGGACATGGGAGAAGGGGACATGGGACACGGGGACCTGGGCACATGAGGACATGGGACATGGGACATGGGGACACGGGGACATGGGACATGGGGACAAGGGACATGGGGATATGGGACATGGGGACATGTGGACATGGGACATGGGACATGGGGGCATGGGGTCATGGGGACATGGGACATGGAACATGGGACATGGGGACACGGGACATGGGGACAAGGGACACGGGGACATGGGACATGGGGACATGGGGCATGGGGACATGGGACACGGGACATGGAACATGGGGACATGGGACACGGGACATGGGACATTGGGACATGGGACATGGGACATGGGGACATGGGGACACGGGACATGGGGACAAGGGACATGGGGATATGGGACATGGGACATTGAGACATGGGGACATGGGAGAAGGGGACATGAGACACGGGGACCTGGGCACATGAGGACATGGGGACAGTGGGACAATGGGACATGGGACATGGGACACGGGGACCTGGGCACATGAGGACATGGGACATGAGACATGGGGACACGGGGACACGGGACATGGGGACAAGGGACATGGGGATATGGGACATGGGGACATGTGGACATGGGGACATGGGACATGGGACATGGGACATTGGGACATGGAACATGGGACATGGGGACACGGGACATGGGGACAAGGGACATGGGGACATGGGGACACGGGAACATGGGACACGGGACATGGGGACATGGGACATGGGGACACGGGGACACGGACATGGGGACTAGGGACATGGGGACATGGGACATTGGGACATGGGACATGGGGGCATGGGGTCATGGGGACATGGGACATGGGGACATGGGACACGGGACATGGGGACATGGGGACATGGGACATGGGGACATGGGACACGGGGACATGGGACAGGGGACATGGGGACATGGGACATGGGGACACGGGGACACAGGACATGGGGACATGGGACATGGGGGCTTGGGGTCATGGGGACATGGGACATGGGGACATGGGACACGGGACATGGGGACATGGGGACATGGGGACATTGGGACATTGGGACATGCGGACATGGGGACATGAGGACATGGGATATGGGAAATGGGGACACGGGACATGGGGACATGGGACACAGGGACATCGAACATGGGACATGGGGACATGGGACATGGGGCATGGGGACATGGGGACATGGGACACGGGACACGGGGACATGGGACATGGGGACATGGGGACATGGGACATGGGGACACGGGACATGGGGACATGGGGACATGGGGACACGGGAACATGGGACACGGGACATGGGGACATGGGACATGGGGACACGGGGACACGGGACATGTGGACTAGGGACATGGGGACATGGGACATTGGGACATGGGACATGGGGGCATGGGGTCATGGGGACATGGGACATGGGGACATGGGACACGGGACATGGGGACATGGGGACATGGGACATGGGGACATGGGACACGGGGACATGGGACGGGGACATGGGGACATGGGACATGGGGACATGGGGACACGGGACATGGGGACAAGGGATATGGGGACATGGGACATTGGGACTTGGGACATGGGGGCTTGGGGTCATGGGGACATGGGACATGGGGACAGTGAGACAGTGGGATATGGGGACACAGGGACATTGGGACATTGGGACATGCGGACATGCGGACATGGGGACATGGGATATGGGACATGGGGACACGGGACATGGGGACATGAGACACAGGGACATCGAACATGGGACATGGGGACATGGGACATGGGGACATGGTACATGGGACACGGGACATGGGGATATGGGGACTGGGGACATGGGGACATGGGACATGGGACATGGTGACATGGGACATGAGACATGTGGACATGGGGACATGGGGACATTGGGACATTGGGACATGTGGACATGGGGACATGGGGACATTGGGACACGGGGAGACGGGGACATGGGACATAGGACACATGGACATGGGCACATGAGGATATGCAGACAGTGGGACAGTGGGGACATTCGGACATGGGACATGGGGACATGGGAGAAGGGGACATGGGACACAGACCTGGGCACATGAGGACATGGGGACAGTGGGACATGGGACATGGGAACATGGGACACGTGGATATGGGCACATGAGGACATGGGGACACTGGGACAGTGGGACAGTGGGACATGGGACATGTGGGCATGTGGACATGGGGACACGGGACATGGGGACATGGGGACATGGGGCATGGGAACATGGGAAACGGGGACATGGGACGGGGGACATGGGGACATGTGGACATTGGACATGGGACATGGGACATTGGGACATGGGACATTGAGACATGGGGACATGCAAGAAGGGGACATGGGACACGGGGACCTGGGGACATGAGGACATGGGGACAGTGGGACAGTGGGACATGGGACATGTGGACATGGGGACACGGGGACATTGGGACATGCGAGCATGGGGACATGGGGACATGGGACATGGGACATGTGGATATGGGGACATGGGGACATTGGGACATTGGGACATGCGGACATGGGGACATGGGATATGGGAAATGGGGACACGGGACATGGGGACATGGGACACAGGGACATCGAACATGGGACACGGGGACATGGGACATGGGACATGGGGCATGGGGACATGGGGACATGGGACACGGGACACGGGGACATGGGACATGGGGACATGGGGACATGGGGACATGGGACATGGGGACACGGGACATGGGGACATGGGGACATGGGGACATGGGGACACGGGAACATGGGACACGGGACATGGGACATGGGGACACGGGGACACGGGACATGGGGACTAGGGACATGGGGACATGGGACATTGGGACATGGGACATGGGGGCATGGGGTCATGGGGACATGGGACATGGGACACGGGACATGGGGACAAGGGATATGGGGACACGGGGACACGGGACATGGGGACAAGGGATATGGGGACATGGGACATTGGGACATGGGACATGGGGGCTTGGGGTCATGGGGACATGGGACATGGGGACATGGGACACGGGACATGGGGACATGGGGACATGGGGCATGGGAACATGGGAAACGGGGACATGGGACAGGGGACATGGGACATTGGGACATGGGGACATGGGAGAAGGGGACATGGGACACGGGGACCTGGGCACATGGGACATGAAACATGGGGATATGGGACATGGGGACATGTGGACATGGGACATGGGGGCATGGGGTCATGGGGACATGGGACATGGAACATGGCGACATGGGACACGGGACATGGGACATGGAACATGGGGACATGGGACACGGGACATGGGACATTGGGACATGGGACATGGGGGCTTGGGGTCATGGGGACATGGGACATGGGGACATGGGACACGGGACATGGGGACATGGGGACATGGGGCATGGGAACATGGGAAACGGGGACATGGGACAGGGGACATGGGACATTGGGACATGGGGACATGGGAGAAGGGGACATGGGACACGGGGACCTGGGCACATGGGACATGAAACAAGGGGATATGGGACATGGGGACATGTGGACATGGGACATGGGGGCATGGGGTCATGGGGACATGGGACATGGAACATGGCGACATGGGACACGGGACATGGGACATGGAACATGGGGACATGGGACACGGGACATGGGACATTGGGACATGGAACATGGGACATGGGGACACGGGACATGGGGACAAGGGACATGGGGACATGGGACATGGGGACATGTGGACATGGGACATGGGACATGGGAAACGGGGACATGGGACAGGGGACATGGGACATTGGGACATGGGGACATGGGAGAAGGGGACATGGGACACGGGGACCTGGGCACATGAGGACATGGGACATGGGACATGGGGACACGGGGACATGGGACATGGGGACAAGGGACATGGGGATATGGGACATGGGGACATGTGGACATGGGACATGGGACATGGGGGCATGGGGTCATGGGGACATGGGACATGGAACATGGGACATGGGGACACGGGACATGGGGACAAGGGACACGGGGACATGGGACATGGGGACATGGGGCATGGGGACATGGGACACGGGACATGGAACATGGGGACATGGGACACGGGACATGGGACATTGGGACATGGGACATGGGACATGGGGACATGGGGACACGGGACATGGGGACAAGGGACATGGGGATATGGGACATGGGACATTGAGACATGGGGACATGGGAGAAGGGGACATGAGACACGGGGACCTGGGCACATGAGGACATGGGGACAGTGGG
The DNA here is from genome assembly GCF_044704955.1 of Pristiophorus japonicus. Taxonomy (NCBI): domain Eukaryota; kingdom Metazoa; phylum Chordata; class Chondrichthyes; family Pristiophoridae; genus Pristiophorus; species Pristiophorus japonicus. The sequence continues at coordinate 56,948,743 of NC_091983.1, forward strand.
ACAATGGGACATGGGACATGGGACACGGGGACCTGGGCACATGAGGACATGGGACATGAGACATGGGGACACGGGGACATGGGACATGGGGACAAGGGACATGGGGATATGGGACATGGGGACATGTGGACATGGGGACATGGGACATGGGACATGGGACATGGGACATTGGGACATGGAACATGGGACATGGGGACACGGGACATGGGGACAAGGGACATGGGGACATGGGGACACGGGAACATGGGACACGGGACATGGGGACATGGGACATGGGGACACGGGGACACGGACATGGGGACTAGGGACATGGGGACATGGGACATTGGGACATGGGACATGGGGGCATGGGGTCATGGGGACATGGGACATGGGGACATGGGACACGGGACATGGGGACATGGGGACATGGGACATGGGGACATGGGACACGGGGACATGGGACAGGGGACATGGGGACATGGGACATGGGGACACGGGGACACGGGACATGGGGACAAGGGACATGGGGACATGGGACATTGGGACATGGGACATGGGGGCTTGGGGTCATGGGGACATGGGACATGGGGACATGGGACACGGGACATGGGGACATGGGGACATGGGGCATGGGAACATGGGAAACGGGGACATGGGACAGGGGGACATGGGGACATGGGACACGGGACATGGGGACATGGGGACATTGGACATGGGACATGGGACATGGGGACATGGGAAATATGGGACTTTGGGACATGTGGACATTGGACATGGGGACATGGGGACATGGGACATGGGGATATGGGGACATGGGACAAAGGACATGGTGACATGGGGCATGGGACATGGGGACATGGGTACATGGAACACGGGGACATGGAAGATGGGACATGGAGACATGGGGACATGGGACATGGGTCATGGAGACATGGGGACATGGGACATGGGACATGGGGACATGGGAATTATGGGACATTGGGACATGGGGACAGGGAGTCATGGGAACATGGGAAATATGGGACATTGGGACATGTGGACATGGGACATGTGGACATGGGGACATGGGACATGGGGACATGGGACATGGGGACATGGGACATGTGGACATGGGACATGGGGACATGGGGATAGGGAGTCATGGGGACATGGGACATGTGGACATGGGACATGGGGGCATGAGGACATGGGGACAGTGGGACAGTGGGACATGGGACATGGGACATTGGGACATGGGACATGAGATATGGGGACATGTGACACGTGGACAATGGGACATGGGGCCACGGGGACATGGGGACATGGGACATGGGGACATGGGGACATGGGACATGGGGACATGGGGACATGGGACATGGGACATGGGACATGGGGACATGAGACATGTGGACATGGGACATGGGGACATGGGACACAGGGACATCGAACATGGGACACGGGGACATGGGACATGGGACATGGGGCATGGGGACATGGGGACATGGGACACGGGACACGGGGACATGGGACATGGGGACATGGGGACATGGTACATGGGGACAAGGGACATGGGGACATGGGGACACGGGAACATGGGACACGGGACATGGGGACATGGGACATGGGGACACGGGGACACGGACATGGGGACTAGGGACATGGGGACATGGGACATTGGGACATGGGACATGGGGGCATGGGGTCATGGGGACATGGGACATGGGGACATGGGACACGGGACATGGGGACATGGGGACATGGGACATGGGGACATGGGACACGGGGACATGGGACAGGGGACATGGGGACATGGGACATGGGGACACGGGGACACGCGACATGGGGACAAGGGACATGGGGACATGGGACATTGGGACATGGGACATGGGGGCTTGGGGTCATGGGGACATGGGACATGGGGACATGGGACACGGGACATGGGGACATGGGGACATGGGCATGGGAACATGGGAAACGGGGACATGGGACAGGGGGACATGGGGACATGGGACACGGGACATGGGGACATGGGGACATTGGACATGGGACATGGGACATTGGGACATGGGACATTGAGACATGGGGACATGGGAGAAGTGGACATGGGACACGGGGACCTGGGCACATGAGGACATGGGGACAGTGGGACAGTGGGACATGGGACATGTGGACATGAGGACACGGGGACATTGGGACATGCGAGCATGGGGACATGGGGACATGGGACATGGGACATGTGGATATGGGGACATGGGGACATTGGGACATTGGGACATGCGGACATGGGGACATGAGGACATGGGATATGGGAAATGGGGACACGGGACATGGGGACATGGGACACAGGGACATCGAACATGGGACACGGGGACATGGGACATGGGGCATGGGGACATGGGGACATGGGACACGGGACACGGGGACATGGGACATGGGGACATAGGGACATGGGACATGGGGACACGGGACATGGGGACATGGGGACATGGGGACACAGGAACATGGGACACGGGACATGGGGACATGGGACATGGGGACACGGGGACACGGGACATGTGGACTAGGGACATGGGGACATGGGACATTGGGACATGGGACATGGGGGCATGGGGTCATGGGGACATGGGACATGGGGACATGGGACACGGGACATGGGGACATGGGGACATGGGACATGGGGACATGGGACACGGGGACATGGGATGGGGACATGGGGACATGGGACATGGGGACATGGGGACACGGGACATGGGGACAAGGGATATGGGGACATGGGACATTGGGACTTGGGACATGGGGGCTTGGGGTCATGGGGACATGGGACATGGGGACAGTGGGACAGTGGGATATGGGGACACAGGGACATTGGGACATTGGGACATGTGGACATGCGGACATGGGGACATGGGATATGGGACATGGGGACACGGGACATGGGGACATGGGACACAGGGACATCGAACATGGGACATGGGGACATGGGACATGGGGACGGTACATGGGACACGGGACATGGGGATATGGGGACTGGGGACATGGGGACATGGGACATGGGACATGGTGACATGGGACATGAGACATGTGGACATGGGGACATGGGGACATTGGGACATTGGGACATGTGGACATGGGGACATGGGGACATTGGGACATGGGGAGACGCGGACATGGGACATAGGACACATGGACATGGGCACATGAGGATATGCAGACAGTGGGACAGTGGGGACATTCGGACATGGGACATGGGGACATGGGAGAAGGGGACATGGGACACAGACCTGGGCACATGAGGACATGGGGACAGTGGGACATGGGACATGGGGACATGGGACACGTGGATATGGGCACATGAGGACATGGGGACACTGGGACAGTGGGACAGTGGGACATGGGACATGTGGGCATGGGGACATGGGGACATGGGACATGGGGACATGGGACATGGGACATGGGACATGGGGACATGGGGACACGGGGACAGGGAGTCATGGGAACATGGGACATGGGGACATGTGGACATGGGACATGGGACATGGGGACATGGGGCATGGGGACTTTGGGACATGGGACATGGGGACATGGGACACGTGGATATGGGCACATGAGGACATGGGGACACTGGGACAGTGGGACAGTGGGACATGGGACATGGGACATGTGGGCATGGGGACAAGGGGACAGGGAGTCATGGGAACATGGGACATGGGGACATGTGGACATGGGGACATGGGACATGGGGACATGGGACATGGGGACATGGGGACAAGGGGACAGGGAGTCATGGGAACATGGGACATGGGGACATGTGGACATGGGACAGGGGGCCACGGGGACATGGGGATATGGGACATGGGGACATGGGGATATGGGGACATGGGACATGGGACCATGGGGACATGGGGACATTGGAACATGGGGACATGGGGATATGGGGCAATGGGACATGTGGACATGGGGACATGGGGACATGGGACATGGGGACATGCGACATGAAGACATGTGGACATGGGACATTGGGACATGGGGATAGGGAGTCATGGGCACATTGGGACATGGGGACATTGGGACATTGGGACATGGGGACATGGGACATGGGACATGGGGACATGGGACATGTGGACATGGGACATGGGGACATGGGGATAGGGAGTCATGGGGGCATGGGACATTGGGACACGGGGCATGGGGACATGGGAAATATGGGACATTGGGACATGTGGATAGGGAGTCATGGGGACATTGGGACATGGGGACATTGGAACATTGGAACATGGGGACATGTGGACATGGGACATGGGGACATGGGGACATGGGGCATGGGGACATGGGACATGAAGACATGTGGACATGGGACTATGGGACATGGGGACATTGGAACATTGGAACATGGGGACATGTGGACATGGGACATGGGGACATGGGGACATGGGGCATGGGGACATGGGACATGAAGACATGTGGACATGGGACTATGGGACATTGGGACAGGGGACAGTGGGACAGTGGGACATGGGACATGGGACACGGGGCATGGGGACATGGGAAATATGGGACATTGGGACATGTGGATAGGGAGTCATGGGGACATTGGGACATGGGGACATTGGAACATTGGAACATGGGGACATGTGGACATGGGACATGGGGACATGGGGACATGGGGCATGGGGACATGGGACATGAAGACATGTGGACATGGGACTATGGGACATTGGGACATGGGACATGGTGACATGGGGCATGGGACATTGGGACATGGGACATGAGACATGGGACATGGGGACATGGGACATATGGGACATTGGGACATGGGGACAGGGAGTCATGGGAATATGGGAAATATGGGACATTGGGACATGTGGACATGGGACATGGGGACATGGGGACATGGGACATGGGACATGGGGACATGTGTAAATGGGACATGGGGACATGTGGACATGGGACATGGGGGCATGAGGACATGGGGACAGTGGGACAGTGGGACATGGGACATGGGACATAGGGACATGGGACATGAGACATGGGGACATGTGACACGTGGACAATGGGACATGGGGCCACGGGGACATGGGGACATGGGACATGGGGACATGGGGACATGGGGATATGGGACATTGGGACATGGGGACATGAGGACAGTGGGACATGGGACATGGGACATGGGACATGGGACATGGGGACATGTGACACGTGGACAATGGGACATGAGGCCAAGGGGACATGGGACATGGGGACATGGGACATAGGGACATGGGAACATGGGAGCATTGGAACCTGGGGTCATGGGGACACGGGGTCATGCGGACATGGGACATGGGACATGGGGACATGGGAAATATGGGACTTTGGGACATGTGGACATTGGACATGGGGACATGGGGACATGGGACATGGGACATGGGGACATGGGACATGGGGACATGGGACATGGGGATATGGGGACATGGGACAAAGGACATGGTGACATGGGGCATGGGACATGGGGACATGGGACATGGGTACATGGAACACGGGGACATGGAAGATGGGACATGGAGACATGGGGACATGGGACATGGGTCATGGAGACATGGGGACATGGGACATGGGACATGGGGACATGGGAATTATGGGACATTGGGACATGGGGACAGGGAGTCATGGGAACATGGGAAATATGGGACATTGGGACATGTGGACATGGGACATGGGGACATGGGGACATGGGACATGGGGACATGGGGATAGGGAGTCATGGGGACATGGGACATGGGGACATGTGGACATGGGACATGGGGGCATGAGGACATGGGGACAGTGGGACAGTGGGACATGGGACATGGGACATTGGGACATGGGACATGAGATATGGGGACATGTGACACGTGGACAATGGGACATGGGGCCACGGGGACATGGGGACATGGGACATGGGGACATGGGGACATGGGACATGGGGACATGGGGACATGGGACATGGGACATGGGACATGGGGACATGGGACATGTGGCCATGGGACATGGGGACATGGGGATAGGGAGTCATGGGGACATGGGACATGGGGACATGTGTACATGGGACATGGGGACATGTGGACATGGGACATGGGGGCATGAGGACATGGGGACAGTGGGACAGTGGGACATGGGACATGGGACATGGGGACATGGGACATGAGACATGGGGACATGTGACACGTGGACAATGGGACATGGGGCTACGGGGACATGGGGACATGGGACATGGGGACATGGGACATGGGGATATGGGATATTGGGACATGGGGACATGAGGACATGGGGACAGTGGGACATGGGACATGGGACATGGGACATTGGGAAATGGGACATGGGGACATGTGACACGTGGACAATGGTACATGGGGCCAAGGGGACATGGGACATGGGGACATGGGACAAGGGGACATGGGACATAGGGACATGGGGACATGGGAGCATTGGAACATGGGGTCATTTGAGACACGGGGAAATGCGGACATGGGACATGGGACATGGGGACATAGGAAATATGGGACTTTTGGACATGTGGACATGGGACATGGGGACATGGGGACATGGGACATGGGACATGGGGACATGGGACATGTGGACATGGGACATGGGGACATGGGGACATGGGGACATGGGGACATGGGACAAGAAGACATGTGGACATGGGACATTGGGACATGGGGATAGGGAGTCATGGGCACATTGGGACATGGGGACATTGGGACATTGGGACATGGGGACATGGGACATGGGACATGGGGACATGAGACATGGGACATGGGGACATGGGACATATGGGACATTGGGACATGGGGACAGGGAGTCATGGGAACATGGGAAATATGGGACATTGGGACATGTGGACATGGGACATGGGGACATGGGGACATGGGACATGGGACATGGGGTCATGGGACATGTGGACATGGGACATGGGGATAGGGAGTCATGGGGACATGGGACATGGGGACATGTGCACATGGGACATGGGGACATGTGGACATGGGACATGGGGGCATGAGCACATGGGGACAGTGGGACAGTGGGACATGGGACATGGGACATGGGGACATGGGACATGAGGCATGGGGACATGTGACACGTGGACAATGGGACATGGGGCCACGGGGACATGGGGACATGGGACATGGGGACATGGGGACATGAGGACAGTGGGACATGGGACATGGAACATGGGACATTGGGACATGTGACACGTGGACAATGGGACATGAGACCAAGGGGACATGGGACATGGGGACATGGGGACATGGGGACATGGGACATAGGGACATGGGAAAATGGGAGCATTGGAACCTGGGGTCATGGGGACACGGGGACATGCGGACATGGGACATGGGACATGGGGACATGGGAAATATGGGACTTTGGGACATGTGGACATTGGACATGGGGATATGGGGACATGGGACAATGGACATGGTGACATGGGGCATGGGGACATGGGACATGGAACATGGGGACATGGGACATGGGGACATAGGACATGGGACATGGGGACAGGGGATATGGACATGGAACATGGAGTCATGGGACATGGAACATGGGACATGGGGACATGGGAAATGAGGACATGGGGAAATGGGACATGGAACATGGGACATGGGACATGGGGACATGGGACATGGGGACATGGGGACATGGGACATGGGACATGGGGAAATGGGACATGGAACATGGGGACATGGGACATGGGGACATAATACATGGGACATGGGGACATGGGACATGGGGACATGGGACATGGGACATGGGGACATGGGACATGGGACATGGGGCATGGGACACGAGACATGGGGACATGGGACACGGGACATGGCACATGGGGACATGGGTCATGGGGGCATGAGACATGGGACACGGGACATGGGACATGGGGACATGGGGACATGGGAAATGGGGACATGAGACGTGTGACATAGGACACGGGGACATGGGACATTCAATCATGTGACATGGTGAAATGGGGCACGGGACATGGGACATGGGGAATGGGGACTTGGACATGGGACATCGCACATGGGGACATGGGACATCAGACATGGGGTCATGGGACATGGGGACATGGGAACAATGGACATGGTGACATCGGACATAGGGACATGGGGACATGGGATATGGGGTCATGGGACATCGGTTATGGGGACATGAGGACATGGGACATGGGGACATGGGACATGGGGACATGGGAACAATGGACATGGTGACATCGGACATAGGGACATGGGGACATGGGATATGGGGTCATGGGACATCGGGACATGGGACATGGGACATGGGGACATGGGACATGGGACATGGGGACATGGGACATGGGGACATGGGACATGGGGACATGGGGACTTGGACATAGGACATCGGACATGGGGACATGGGACATGGGACATGGGGACATGTGATGTGGGACATGGGGACATGTGGACATGGGACATAAAACATGGGAACATGGGACATGTGACACAGGACACGGGGACATGGGACATTCAATCATGGGACATGGGGAAATGGGACATGGAGTCATGGGGACGTGGACATGTAACATGGAGACATGGGACATGGAACATGGGGACATGGGACATGGGGACATGGGACATGGGGGCATGGAACATAGAACATGGGACATGGGGAGATTGGACATGTGGGCATGGGGACATGGGACATGGGACATGGGACATGGGGACATGGGACATGGAACATGGAGACATGGGACATGGGGACATGGGAATATGGGACATGGGGACATGGGACATTGGACATGGGGACATTAGACATGGGTAATGGGGACAGGGGACATGGGGAAATGGGAAACGGGGACATGGGGCATGGGACACGAGACATGGGGACATGGGACACGGGACATGGCACATGGGGACATGGGTCATGGGGGCATGAGACATGGGACACGGGACATGGGACATGGGGACATGGGGACATGGGAAATGGGGACATGGGACATGTGACATAGGACACGGGGACATGGGACATTCAATCATGTGACATGATGAAATGGGGCACGGGACATGGGACATGGGGAATGGGGACTTGGACATGGGACATCGCACATGGGGACATGGGACATCAGACATGGGGTCATGGGACATGGGGACATGGAACATGGGGACATGGGAACAAAGGACATGGTGACATCGGACATAGGGACATGGGGACATGGGATATGGGGTCATGGGACATCGGACATGGGGACATGAGGACATGGGACATGGGGACATGGGACATGGGGACATGGGAACAATGGACATGGTGACATCGGACATAGGGACATGGGGACATGGGATATGGGGTCATGGGACATCGGGACATGGGACATGGGACATGAGGACATGGGACATGGGGACATGGGACACGGGGACATGGGGACATGTGACATGGCATTTAGGGACATGGGGACCTGGGGCATGGGACATGGGAGATGGGGACATGAGACACGGGGACATGGGACATGGGACCTGGGACATGGAGACATGGGACTTGGAACATGGGACATAGGGACATGGGACATGAGACATGGGGACATGTGACACGTGGACAATGGGACATGGGGCCACGGGGACATGGGGACATGGGACATGGGGACATGGGGACATGGGGATATGGGACATTGGGACATGGGGACATGAGGACAGTGGGACATGGGACATGGGACATGGGACATGGGACATGGGACATGGGGACATGTGACACGTGGACAATGGGACATGAGGCCAAGGGGACATGGGACATGGGGACATGGGACATAGGGACATGGGAACATGGGAGCATTGGAACCTGGGGTCATGGGGACACGGGGACATGCGGACATGGGACATGGGACATGGGGGCATGGGAAATATGGGACTTTGGGACATGTGGACATTGGACATGGGGACATGGGGACATGGGACATGGGACATGGGGACATGGGACATGGGGACATGGGACATGGGGATATGGGGACATGGGACAATGGACATGGTGACATGGGGCATGGGACATGGGGACATGGGACATGGGTACATGGAACACGGGGACATGGAAAATGGGACATGGAGACATGGGGACATGGGACATGGGTCATGGAGACATGGGGACATGGTACATGGGGACATGGGACATGTGGACATGGGGACATGGGCATAGGGAGTCATGGGACATGGGACATGGGGACATGTGGACATGGGACATGGGGGCATGAGGACATGGGGACAGTGGGACAGTGGGACATGGGACATGGGACATTGGGACATGGGACATGAGATATGGGGACATGTGACACGTGGACAATGGGACATGGGGCCACGGGGACATGGGGACATGGGACATGGGGACATGGGGACATGGGACATGGGGACATGGGGACATGGGGATAGGGAGTCATGAGGACATGGGACATGGGGACATGTGTACATGGGACATGGGGACATGTGGACATGGGACATGGGGGCATGAGGACATGGGGACAGTGGGACAGTGGGACATGGGACATGGGACATGGGGACATGGGACATGAGACATGGGGACATGTGACACGTGGACAATGGGACATGGGGCCACGGGGACATGGGGACATGGGACATGGGGACATGGGGACATGGGGATATGGGATATTGGGACATGGGGACATGAGGACATGGGGACAGTGGGACATGGGACATGGGACATGGGACATGGGACATTGGGAAATGGGACATGGGGACATGTGACACGTGGACAATGGTACATGGGGCCAAGGGGACATGGGACATGGGGACATGGGACATGGGGACATGGGAGCATTGGAACATGGGGTCATTTGAGACACGGGGAAATGCGGACATGGGACATGGGACATGGGGACATGGGAAATATGGGACTTTTGGACATGTGGACATGGGACATGGGGACATGGGGACATGGGACATGGGACATGGGGACATGGGACATGTGGACATGGGACATGGGGACATGGGGACATGGGGACATGGGACAAGAAGACATGTGGACATGGGACATTGGGACATGGGGATAGGGAGTCATGGGCACATTGGGACATGGGAACATTGGGACATTGGGACATGGGGACATGGGACATGGGGACATGGGACATGTGGACATGGGACATGGGGACATGGGGATAGGGAGTCATGGGGACATGGGACATGGGGACATTGGAACATTGGAACATGGGGACATGGGGCAATGGGACATGTGGACATGGGACATGGGGACATGGGGACATGGGACATGGGGACATGGGACATGAAGACATGTGGACATGGGACTATGGGACATTGGGACAGGGGACAGTGCGACAGTGAGACATGGGACATGGGACATGGGACATGGGGACATGGGACATGGGGACATGGGAATATGGGACATGGGGACATGGGACATTGGACATGGGGACATTAGACATGGGTAATGGGGACAGGGGACATGGGGAAATGGGAAACGGGGACATGGGGCATGGGACACGAGACATGGGGACATGGGAACAAAGGACATGGTGACATCGGACATAGGGACATGGGGACATGGGATATGGGGTCATGGGACATCGGACATGGGGACATGAGGACATGGGACATGGGGACATGGGACATGGGGACATGGGAACAATAGACATGGTGACATCGGACATAGGGACATGGGGACATGGGATATGGGGTCATGGGACATCGGGACATGGGACATGGGACATGGGGACATGGGACATGGGACATGGGGACATGGGACACGGGGACATGGGGACATGTGACATGGCATTTGGGGACATGGGGACCTGGGGCATGGGACATAGGAGATGGGGACATGAGACACGGGGACATGGGACATGGGACCTGGGACATGGAGACATGGGACTTGGAACATGGGACATAGGGACATGGGACATGAGACATGGGGACATGTGACACGTGGACAATGAGACATGGGGCCACGGGGACATGGGGACATGGGGCATGGGGACATGGGGACATGGGGATATGGGACATTGGGACATGGGGACATGAGGACAGTGGGACATGGGACATGGGACATGGGACATGGGGACATGTGACACGTGGACAATGGGACATGAGGCCAAGGGGACATGGGACATGGGGACATGGGACATAGGGACATGGGAACATGGGAGCATTGGAACCTGCGGTCATGGGGACACGGGGACATGTGGACATGGGACATGGGACATGGGAAATATGGGACTTTGGGACATGTGGACATTGGACATGGGGACATGGGGACATGGGACATGGGACATGGGGACATGGGACATGGGGACATGGGACATGGGGATATGGGGACATGGGTCAATGGACATGGTGACATGGGGCATGGGACATGGGGACATGGGACATGGGTACATGGAACACGGGGACATGGAAAATGGGACATGGAGACATGGGGACATGGGACATGGGTCATGGAGACATGGGGACATGGGACATGGGACATGGGGACATGAGAATTATGGGACATTGGGACATGGGGACAGGGAGTCATGGGAACATGGGAAATATGGGACATTGGGACATGTGGACATGGTACATGGGGACATGGGGACATGGGACATGGGACATGGGGACATGGGACATGTGGACATGGGGACATGGGGATAGGGAGTCATGGGGACATGGGACATGGGGACATGTGGACATGGGACATGGGGGCATGAGGACATGGGGACAGTGGGACAGTGGGACATGGGACATGGGACATTGGGACATGGGACATGAGATATGGGGACATGTGACACGTGGACAATGGGACATGGGGCCACGGGGACATGGGGACATGGGACATGGGGACATGGGGACATGGGACATGGGGACATGGGGATAGGGAGTCATGGGGACATGGGACATGGGGACATGTGTACATATGACATGGGGACATGTGGACATGGGACATGGGGGCATGAGGACATGGGGACAGTGGGACAATGGGACATGGGACATGGGACATGGGGACATGGGACATGAGACATGGGGACATGTGACACGTGGACAATGGGACATGGGGCCACGGGGACATGGGGACATGGGACATGGGGACATGGGGACATGGGGATATGGGATATTGGGACATGGGGCCAAGGGGACATGGGACATGGGGACATGGGACATGGGGACATGGGACATAGGGACATGGGGACATGGGAGCATTGGAACATGGGGTCATTTGAGACACGGGGAAATGCGGACATGGGACATGGGACATGGGGACATGGGAAATATGGGACTTTTGGACATGTGGACATGGGACATGGGGACATGGGGACATGGGACATGGGACATGGGGACATGGGACATGTGGACATGGGACATGGGGACATGGGGACATGGGGACATGGGACAAGAAGACATGTGAACATGGGACATTGGGACATGGGGATAGGGAGTCATGGGCACATTGGGACATGGGGACATTGGGACATTGGGACATGGGGACATGGGACATGGGACATGGGGACATGGGACATGTGGACATGGGACATGGGGACATGGGGATAGGGTGTCATGGGGACATGGGACATGGGGACATGTGTACATGGGACATGGGGACAGGTGGACATGGGACATGGGGACATGTGACACGTGGACAATGGGACATGAGGCCAAGGGGACATGGGACATGGGGACATGGGACATAGGGACATGGGAACATGGGAGCATTGGAACCTGGGGTCATGGGGACACGGGGACATGCGGACATGGGACATGGGACATGGGGACATGGGAAATATGGGACTTTGGGACATGTGGACATTGGACATGGGGACATGGGGACATGGGACATGGGACATGGGGACATGGGACATGGGGACATGGGACATGGGGATATGGGGACATGGGACAATGGACATGGTGACATGGGGCATGGGACATGGGGACATGGGACATGGGTACATGGAACATGGGGACATGGAAAATGGGACATGGAGACATGGGGACATGGGACATGGGTCATGGAGACATGGGGATATGGGACATGGGGACATGGGAATTATGGGACATTGGGACATGGGGACAGGGAGTCATGGGAACATGGGAAATATGGGACATTGGGACATGTGGACATGGGACATGGGGACATGGGGACATGGGACATGAGACATGGGGACATGTGACACGTGGACAATGGGACATGGGGCCACGGGGACATGGGGACATGGGACATGGGGACATGGGGACATGGGGATATGGGATATTGGGACATGGGGACATGAGGACATGGGGACAGTGGGACATGGGACATGGGACATGGGACATTGGGAAATGGGACATGGGGACATGTGACACGTGGACAATGGTACATGGGGCCAAGGGGACATGGGACATGGGGACACGGGACATGGGGACATGGGACATAGGGACATGGGGACATGGGAGCATTGGAACATGGGGTCATTTGAGACACGGGGAAATGCGGACATGGGACATGGGACATGGGGACATGGGAAATATGGGACTTTTGGACATGCGGACATGGGACATGGGACATGGGGACATGGGACATGTGGACATGGGACATGGGGACATGGGGACATGGGGACATGGGACAAGAAGACATGTGAACATGGGACATTGGGACATGGGGATAGGGAGTCATGGGCACATTGGGAAATGGGGACATTGGGACATTGGGACATGGGGACATGGGACATGGGACATGGGGACATGGGACATGTGGACATGGGACATGGGGACATGGGGACATGGGACATGGGGACATGGGACATGGGACATGGGGACATGGGACATGGGGAAATGGGACATGGGTAATGGGGACATGGGAGATGGAGACATGGGACATGGGCACATGGGACATTGAACATTAAACATGGGACATGGGTCATGGAGGCACGGAACATAGAACATGGGACATGGGGACATGGGACATGGGGCATGGGGACATGGGGACATGGGACATGGAACATGGGGAAATGGGACATGGGGACATAGGACATGGGGACATGGGGACATGGGGACATGGGACACGGGGACATGGGACATGGGGACATGGGACATGGGGCATGGGGACATGGGACATGGGACATGGCACATGGGGACATGGGACATGGGGACATGAGACATGGGACACAGGACATGGGACATGGGGACATGGGGACATGGGACATGGGAAATGGGGACATGAGACATGTGACATAGGACATGGGGACATGGGACATTCAATCATGGGACATGGGGAAATGGGGCACGGGATATGGGACATGGGGACATGGGACATGGAACATGGGGAATGGGACACGGGGACATGGGGCATTGGGACATGGCAACATGGGGAAATCAGACATTGGGACATCGGACAATGGGACATGGGACATGGGGACGTGAAATACGGGGACATGGGACATGTGGACATGGGGACATGGGACATGGGGACATGGGGACATGGGACATGGGTACATCGGACATGGGGACATGGGGACATGGGACATGGGTACATGAGACATGGGACACAGGACATGGGACATGGAACACGGGGACATGGGAAACGGGGACATGGGACATGGGGACTTGGCAACATGGGAAAATCAGACATTGGAACATCGGACAATGGGACATGGGACATGGGGACGTGGGATACGGGGACATGGGACATGTGGACATGGGAACATGGGACATGGGGACATGGGACATGGGTACATGGGACATGGGGACATGTGAACATGGGGACATGGGACATGGGGACATCAGACATGGGGACATGGGGACATGGGACATGGGTATATGGGACATGGGGACATGGGACATGGGGACATGGGGACTTGGACATGAACATCGGACATGGGGACATGGGACATGGGGACATGGGACATGGGAGATGGG
This sequence comes from Pristiophorus japonicus, assembly GCF_044704955.1. Lineage (NCBI taxonomy): Eukaryota > Metazoa > Chordata > Chondrichthyes > Pristiophoridae > Pristiophorus > Pristiophorus japonicus. The sequence continues at coordinate 56,964,555 of NC_091983.1, forward strand.
GACATGGGACATGGGACATGGGGACATGGGACATGGGGCATGGGACACGAGACATGGGGACATGGGACATGGGGACATCGGACATGGGTACATGGGGCATGGGGACATGGGACATGTGGACATGGGACATGGGTAATGCGGACATGGGACATTGGAACATGGGAAACTGGGACATGGGACATGGAACATTGAACATGGGTCATGGGTCATGGAGACATGGAACATAGAACATGGGACATGGTGACATGGGTCATGGGGGCATGGGGACATGGAACCTGCGACATGGGGACATGGGACATGGGGACATGGGGACATGGGACATGGGGACATGGGACATGGGGCATGGGGCATGGGACACGAGACATGGGGACATGGGACACGGGACATGGCACATGGGGACATGGGTCATGGGGGCATGAGACATGGGACACGGGACATGCGACATGGGGACATTGGAAATGGGACACGGGGACATGGGACACGGGGAGATGGGACATGGCAACATGGGGAAACCAGACATTGGGACATCGGACAATGGGATATGACACATGGGGACATGGGATACGGGGACATGGGACATGTGGACATGGGGACATGGGACATGGGGAGATGGGATATGGGGACATGGGGACATGGGACATGGGGAAATGGGACATGGGTAATGGGGACATGGGAGATGGGGACATGGGACATGGGGACATGGGGACATGGGGACATAGGACATGGGGACATGGGGACATGGGGACATGGGATATGGGGACATGGGACATGGGGCATGGGGACATGGGGACATGGGACATGGAACATGGGGACATGGGACATGGGGACATAGGAAATGGGGACATGGGGACATGGGGACATGGGACATGGGACATGGGGACATGGGACATGGGACATGGGGACATGGGACATGGGGCATGGGACACGAGACATGGGGACATGGGACACGAGACATGGGGACATGGGACATGGGACATGGCACATGGGGACATGGGACATGGGGACATGAGACATGGGGACATGGGGACATGGGGACATGGGAGATGGGGACATGGGTAATGGGGACATGGGAGATGGGGACATGGGACATGGTGACATGGGGACATGGGGACATAGGACATGGGGACATGGGGACATGGGGACATGGGACATGGGGACATGGGACATGTGGACATGGGGACATGGGGATAGGGAGTCATGGGGACATGGGACATGGGGACATGTGGACATGGGACATGGGGGCATGAGGACATGGGGACAGTGGGACAGTGGGACATGGGACATGGGACATTGGGACATGGGACATGAGATATGGGGACACGTGACACGTGGGCAATGGGACATGGGGCCACGGGGACATGGGGACATGGGACATGGGGACATGGGGACATGGGACATGGGGACATGGGGATAGGGAGTCATGGGGACATGGGACATGGGGACATGTGTACATGGGACATGGGGACATGTGGACATGGGACATGGGGGCATGAGGACATGGGGACAGTGGGACAATGGGACATGGGACATGGGACATGGGACATGGGGAAATGGGACATGGAACATGGGGACATGGGACATGGGGACATAATACATGGGACATGGGGACATGGGACATGGGGACATGGGACATGGGACATGGGGACATGGGACATGGGACATGGGGCATGGGACACGAGACATGGGGACATGGGACACGGGACATGGCACATGGGGACATGGGTCATGGGGGCATGAGACATGGGACACGGGACATGGGACATGGGGACATGGGGACATGGGAAATGGGGACATGAGACGTGTGACATAGGACACGGGGACATGGGACATTCAATCATGTGACATGGTGAAATGGGGCACGGGACATGGGACATGGGGAATGGGGACTTGGACATGGGACATCGCACATGGGGACATGGGACATCAGACATGGGGTCATGGGACATGGGGACATGGGAACAATGGACATGGTGACATCGGACATAGGGACATGGGGACATGGGATATGGGGTCATGGGACATCGGTTATGGGGACATGAGGACATGGGACATGGGGACATGGGACATGGGGACATGGGAACAATGGACATGGTGACATCGGACATAGGGACATGGGGACATGGGATATGGGGTCATGGGACATCGGGACATGGGACATGGGACATGGGGACATGGGACATGGGACATGGGGACATGGGACATGGGGACATGGGACATGGGGACATGGGGACTTGGACATAGGACATCGGACATGGGGACATGGGACATGGGACATGGGGACATGTGATGTGGGACATGGGGACATGGGGACATGGGACATAAAACATGGGAACATGGGACATGTGACACAGGACACGGGGACATGGGACATTCAATCATGGGACATGGGGAAATGGGACATGGAGTCATGGGGACGTGGACATGTAACATGGAGACATGGGACATGGAACATGGGGACATGGGACATGGGGACATGGGACATGGGGGCATGGAACATAGAACATGGGACATGGGGAGATTGGACATGTGGGCATGGGGACATGGGACATGGGACATGGGACATGGGGACATGGGACATGGAACATGGAGACATGGGACATGGGGACATGGGAATATGGGACATGGGGACATGGGACATTGGACATGGGGACATTAGACATGGGTAATGGGGACAGGGGACATGGGGAAATGGGAAACGGGGACATGGGGCATGGGACACGAGACATGGGGACATGGGACACGGGACATGGCACATGGGGACATGGGTCATGGGGGCATGAGACATGGGACACGGGACATGGGACATGGGGACATGGGGACATGGGAAATGGGGACATGGGACATGTGACATAGGACACGGGGACATGGGACATTCAATCATGTGACATGATGAAATGGGGCACGGGACATGGGACATGGGGAATGGGGACTTGGACATGGGACATCGCACATGGGGACATGGGACATCAGACATGGGGTCATGGGACATGGGGACATGGAACATGGGGACATGGGAACAAAGGACATGGTGACATCGGACATAGGGACATGGGGACATGGGATATGGGGTCATGGGACATCGGACATGGGGACATGAGGACATGGGACATGGGGACATGGGACATGGGGACATGGGAACAATGGACATGGTGACATCGGACATAGGGACATGGGGACATGGGATATGGGGTCATGGGACATCGGGACATGGGACATGGGACATGAGGACATGGGACATGGGGACATGGGACACGGGGACATGGGGACATGTGACATGGCATTTAGGGACATGGGGACCTGGGGCATGGGACATGGGAGATGGGGACATGAGACATGGGGACATGGGGATATTGGGACATGGGGACATGAGGACAGTGGGACATGGGACATGGGACATGGGACATGGGACATGGGACATGGGGACATGTGACACGTGGACAATGGGACATGAGGCCAAGGGGACATGGGACATGGGGACATGGGACATAGGGACATGGGAACATGGGAGCATTGGAACCTGGGGTCATGGGGACACGGGGACATGCGGACATGGGACATGGGACATGGGGGCATGGGAAATATGGGACTTTGGGACATGTGGACATTGGACATGGGGACATGGGGACATGGGACATGGGACATGGGGACATGGGACATGGGGACATGGGACATGGGGATATGGGGACATGGGACAATGGACATGGTGACATGGGGCATGGGACATGGGGACATGGGACATGGGTACATGGAACACGGGGACATGGAAAATGGGACATGGAGACATGGGGACATGGGACATGGGTCATGGAGACATGGGGACATGGGACATGGGGACATGGGACATGTGGACATGGGGACATGGGCATAGGGAGTCATGGGACATGGGACATGGGGACATGTGGACATGGGACATGGGGGCATGAGGACATGGGGACAGTGGGACAGTGGGATATGGGACATGGGACATTGGGACATGGGACATGAGATATGGGGACATGTGACACGTGGACAATGGGACATGGGGCCACGGGGACATGGGGACATGGGACATGGGGACATGGGGACATGGGACATGGGGACATGGGGACATGGGGATAGGGAGTCATGAGGACATGGGACATGGGGACATGTGTACATGGGACATGGGGACATGTGGACATGGGACATGGGGGCATGAGGACATGGGGACAGTGGGACAGTGGGACATGGGACATGGGACATGGGGACATGGGACATGAGACATGGGGACATGTGACATGTGGACAATGGGACATGGGGCCACGGGGACATGGGGACATGGGACATGGGGACATGGGGACATGGGGATATGGGATATTGGGACATGGGGACATGAGGACATGGGGACAGTGGGACATGGGACATGGGACATGGGACATGGGACATTGGGAAATGGGACATGGGGACATGTGACACGTGGACAATGGTACATGGGGCCAAGGGGACATGGGACATGGGGACATGGGACATGGGGACATGGGACATGGGGACATGGGAGCATTGGAACATGGGGTCATTTGAGACACGGGGAAATGCGGACATGGGACATGGGACATGGGGACATGGGAAATATGGGACTTTTGGACATGTGGACATGGGACATGGGGACATGGGGACATGGGACATGGGACATGGGGACATGGGACATGTGGACATGGGACATGGGGACATGGGGACATGGGGACATGGGACAAGAAGACATGTGGACATGGGACATTGGGACATGGGGATAGGGAGTCATGGGCACATTGGGACATGGGAACATTGGGACATTGGGACATGGGGACATGGGACATGGGGACATGGGACATGTGGACATGGGACATGGGGACATGGGGATAGGGAGTCATGGGGACATGGGACATGGGGACATTGGAACATTGGAACATGGGGACATGGGGCAATGGGACATGTGGACATGGGACATGGGGACATGGGGACATGGGACATGGGGACATGGGACATGAAGACATGTGGACATGGGACTATGGGACATTGGGACAGGGGACAGTGCGACAGTGAGACATGGGACATGGGACATGGGACATGGGGACATGGGACATGGGGACATGGGAATATGGGACATGGGGACATGGGACATTGGACATGGGGACATTAGACATGGGTAATGGGGACAGGGGACATGGGGAAATGGGAAACGGGGACATGGGGCATGGGACACGAGACATGGGGACATGGGACACGGGACATGGCACATGGGGACATGGGTCATGGGGGCATGAGATATGGGACACGGGACATGGGACATGGGGACATGGGGACATGGGAAATGGGGACATGGGACATGTGACATAGGACACGGGGACATGGGACATTCAATCATGTGACATGGTGAAATGGGGCACGGGACATGGGACATGGGGAATGGGGACTTGGACATGGGACAACGCAACATGGGGACATGGGACATCAGACATGGGGTCATGGGACATGGGGACATGGAACATGGGGACATGGGAACAAAGGACATGGTGACATCGGACATAGGGACATGGGGACATGGGATATGGGGTCATGGGACATCGGACATGGGGACATGAGGACATGGGACATGGGGACATGGGACATGGGGACATGGGAACAATAGACATGGTGACATCGGACATAGGGACATGGGGACATGGGATATGGGGTCATGGGACATCGGGACATGGGACATGGGACATGGGGACATGGGACATGGGACATGGGGACATGGGACACGGGGACATGGGACATGGGGAAATGGGACATGGAACATGGGGACATGGGACATGGGGACATAATACATGGGACATGGGGACATGGGACATGGGGACATGGGACATGGGACATGGGGACATGGGACATGGGACATGGGGCATGGGACACGAGACATGGGGACATGGGACACGGGACATGGCACATGGGGACATGGGTCATGGGGGCATGAGACATGGGACACGGGACATGGGACATGGGGACATGGGGACATGGGAAATGGGGACATGAGACGTGTGACATAGGACACGGGGACATGGGACATTCAATCATGTGACATGGTGAAATGGGGCACGGGACATGGGACATGGGGAATGGGGACTTGGACATGGGACATCGCACATGGGGACATGGGACATCAGACATGGGGTCATGGGACATGGGGACATGGGAACAATGGACATGGTGACATCGGACATAGGGACATGGGGACATGGGATATGGGGTCATGGGACATCGGTTATGGGGACATGAGGACATGGGACATGGGGACATGGGACATGGGGACATGGGAACAATGGACATGATGACATCGGACATAGGGACATGGGGACATGGGATATGGGGTCATGGGACATCGGGACATGGGACATGGGACATGGGGACATGGGACATGGGACATGGGGACATGGGACATGGGGACATGGGGACTTGGACATAGGACATCGGACATGGGGACATGGGACATGGGACATGGGGACATGTGATGTGGGACATGGGGACATGGGGACATGGGACATAAAACATGGGAACATGGGACATGTGACACAGGACACGGGGACATGGGACATTCAATCATGGGACATGGGGAAATGGGACATGGAGTCATGGGGACGTGGACATGTAACATGGAGACATGGGACATGGAACATGGGGACATGGGACATGGGGACATGGGACATGGGGGCATGGAACATAGAACATGGGACATGGGGAGATTGGACATGTGGGCATGGGGACATGGGACATGGGGACATGGGACATGGAACATGGAGACATGGGACATGGGGACATGGGAATATGGGACATGGGGACATGGGACATTGGACATGGGGACATTAGACATGGGTAATGGGGACAGGGGACATGGGGAAATGGGAAACGGGGACATGGGGCATGGGACACGAGACATGGGGACATGGGACACGGGACATGGCACATGGGGACATGGGTCATGGGGGCATGAGACATGGGACACGGGACATGGGACATGGGGACATGGGGACATGGGAAATGGGGACATGGGACATGTGACATAGGACACGGGGACATGGGACATTCAATCATGTGACATGATGAAATGGGGCACGGGACATGGGACATGGGGAATGGGGACTTGGACATGGGACATCGCACATGGGGACATGGGACATCAGACATGGGGTCATGGGACATGGGGACATGGAACATGGGGACATGGGAACAAAGGACATGGTGACATCGGACATAGGGACATGGGGACATGGGATATGGGGTCATGGGACATCGGACATGGGGACATGAGGACATGGGACATGGGGACATGGGACATGGGGACATGGGAACAATGGACATGGTGACATCGGACATAGGGACATGGGGACATGGGATATGGGGTCATGGGACATCGGGACATGGGACATGGGACATGAGGACATGGGACATGGGGACATGGGACACGGGGACATGGGGACATGTGACATGGCATTTAGGGACATGGGGACCTGGGGCATGGGACATGGGAGATGGGGACATGAGACACGGGGACATGGGACATGGGACCTGGGACATGGAGACATGGGACTTGGAACATGGGACATAGGGACATGGGACATGAGACATGGGGACATGTGACACGTGGACAATGGGACATGGGGCCACGGGGACATGGGGACATGGGACATGGGGACATGGGGACATGGGGATATGGGACATTGGGACATGGGGACATGAGGACAGTGGGACATGGGACATGGGACATGGGACATGGGACATGGGGACATGTGACACGTGGACAATGGGACATGAGGCCAAGGGGACATGGGACATGGGGACATGGGACATAGGGACATGGGAACATGGGAGCATTGGAACCTGGGGTCATGGGGACACGGGGACATGCGGACATGGGACATGGGACATGGGGGCATGGGAAATATGGGACTTTGGGACATGTGGACATTGGACATGGGGACATGGGGACATGGGACATGGGACATGGGGACATGGGACATGGGGACATGGGACATGGGGATATGGGGACATGGGACAATGGACATGGTGACATGGGGCATGGGACATGGGGACATGGGACATGGGTACATGGAACACGGGGACATGGAAAATGGGACATGGAGACATGGGGACATGGGACATGGGTCATGGAGACATGGGGACATGGGACATGGGACATGGGGACATGGGAATTATGGGACATTGGGACATGGGGACAGGGAGTCATGGGAACATGGGAAATATGGGACATTGGGACATGTGGACATGGGACATGGGGACATGGGGACATGGGACATGGGGACATGGGACATGTGGACATGGGGACATGGGCATAGGGAGTCATGGGACATGGGACATGGGGACATGTGGACATGGGACATGGGGGCATGAGGACATGGGGACAGTGGGACAGTGGGACATGGGACATGGGACATTGGGACATGGGACATGAGATATGGGGACATGTGACACGTGGACAATGGGAAATGGGGCCACGGGGACATGGGGACATGGGACATGGGGACATGGGGACATGGGACATGGGGACATGGGGACATGGGACATGGGACATGGGGACATGGGACATGTGTACATGGGACATGGGGACATGGGGATAGGGAGTCATGAGGACATGGGACATGGGGACATGTGTACATGGGACATGGGGACATGTGGACATGGGACATGGGGGCATGAGGACATGGGGACAGTGGGACAGTGGGACATGGGACATGGGACATGGGGACATGGGACATGAGACATGGGGACATGTGACACGTGGACAATGGGACATGGGGCCACGGGGACATGGGGACATGGGACATGGGGACATGGGGACATGGGGATATGGGATATTGGGACATGGGGACATGAGGACATGGGGACAGTGGGACATGGGACATGGGACATGGGACATTGGGAAATGGGACATGGGGACATGTGACACGTGGACAATGGTACATGGGGCCAAGGGGACATGGGACATGGGGACATGGGACATGGGGACATGGGACATAGGGACATGGGGACATGGGAGCATTGGAACATGGGGTCATTTGAGACACGGGGAAATGCGGACATGGGACATGGGACATGGGGACATGGGAAATATGGGACTTTTGGACATGTGGACATGGGACATGGGGACATGGGGACATGGGACATGGGACATGGGGACATGGGACATGTGGACATGGGACATGGGGACATGGGGACATGGGGACATGGGACAAGAAGACATGTGGACATGGGACATTGGGACATGGGGATAGGGAGTCATGGGCACATTGGGACATGGGAACATTGGGACATTGGGACATGGGGACATGGGACATGGGGACATGGGACATGTGGACATGGGACATGGGGACATGGGGATAGGGAGTCATGGGGACATGGGACATGGGGACATTGGAACATTGGAACATGGGGACATGGGGCAATGGGACATGTGGACATGGGACATGGGGACATGGGGACATGGGACATGGGGACATGGGACATGAAGACATGTGGACATGGGACTATGGGACATTGGGACAGGGGACAGTGCGACAGTGAGACATGGGACATGGGACATGGGACATGGGGACATGGGACATTGGACATGGGGACATTAGACATGGGTAATGGGGACAGGGGACATGGGGAAATGGGAAACGGGGACATGGGGCATGGGACACGAGACATGGGGACATGGGACACGGGACATGGCACATGGGGACATGGGTCATGGGGGCATGAGACATGGGACACGGGACATGGGACATGGGGACATGGGGACATGGGAAATGGGGACATGGGACATGTGACATAGGACACGGGGACATGGGACATTCAATCATGTGACATGGTGAAATGGGGCACGGGACATGGGACATGGGGAATGGGGACTTGGACATGGGACAACGCAACATGGGGACATGGGACATCAGACATGGGGTCATGGGACATGGGGACATGGAACATGGGGACATGGGAACAAAGGACATGGTGACATCGGACATAGGGACATGGGGACATGGGATATGGGGTCATGGGACATCGGACATGGGGACATGAGGCCATGGGACATGGGGACATGGGACATGGGGACATGGGAACAATAGACATGGTGACATCGGACATAGGGACATGGGGACATGGGATATGGGGTCATGGGACATCGGGACATGGGACATGGGACATGGGGACATGGGACATGGGACATGGGGACATGGGACACGGGGACATGGGGACATGTGACATGGCATTTGGGGACATGGGGACCTGGGGCATGGGACATAGGAGATGGGGACATGAGACACGGGGACATGGGACATGGGACCTGGGACATGGAGACATGGGACTTGGAACATGGGACATAGGGACATGGGACATGAGACATGGGGACATGTGACACGTGGACAATGAGACATGGGGCCACGGGGACATGGGGACATGGGGCATGGGGACATGGGGACATGGGGATATGGGACATTGGGACATGGGGACATGAGGACAGTGGGACATGGGACATGGGACATGGGACATGGGGACATGTGACACGTGGACAATGGGACATGAGGCCAAGGGGACATGGGACATGGGGACATGGGACATAGGGACATGGGAACATGGGAGCATTGGAACCTGCGGTCATGGGGACACGGGGACATGTGGACATGGGACATGGGACATGGGAAATATGGGACTTTGGGACATGTGGACATTGGACATGGGGACATGGGGACATGGGACATGGGACATGGGGACATGGGACATGGGGACATGGGACATGGGGATATGGGGACATGGGTCAATGGACATGGTGACATGGGGCATGGGACATGGGGACATGGGACATGGGTACATGGAACACGGGGACATGGAAAATGGGACATGGAGACATGGGGACATGGGACATGGGTCATGGAGACATGGGGACATGGGACATGGGACATGGGGACATGAGAATTATGGGACATTGGGACATGGGGACAGGGAGTCATGGGAACATGGGAAATATGGGACATTGGGACATGTGGACATGGGACATGGGGACATGGGGACATGGGACATGGGACATGGGGACATGGGACATGTGGACATGGGGACATGGGGATAGGGAGTCATGGGGACATGGGACATGGGGACATGTGGACATGGGACATGGGGGCATGAGGACATGGGGACAGTGGGACAGTGGGACATGGGACATGGGACATTGGGACATGGGACATGAGATATGGGGACATGTGACACGTGGACAATGGGACATGGGGCCACGGGGACATGGGGACATGGGACATGGGGACATGGGGACATGGGACATGGGGACATGGGGATAGGGAGTCATGGGGACATGGGACATGGGGACATGTGTACATGGGACATGGGGACATGTGGACATGGGACATGGGGGCATGAGGACATGGGGACAGTGGGACAATGGGACATGGGACATGGGACATGGGGACATGGGACATGAGACATGGGGACATGTGACACGTGGACAATGGGACATGGGGCCACGGGGACATGGGGACATGGGACATGGGGACATGGGGATATGGGATATTGGGACATGGGGCCAAGGGGACATGGGACATGGGGACATGGGACATGGGGACATGGGACATAGGGACATGGGGACATGGGAGCATTGGAACATGGGGTCATTTGAGACACGGGGAAATGCGGACATGGGACATGGGACATGGGGACATGGGAAATATGGGACTTTTGGACATGTGGACATGGGACATGGGGACATGGGGACATGGGACATGGGACATGGGGACATGGGACATGTGGACATGGGACATGGGGACATGGGGACATGGGGACATGGGACAAGAAGACATGTGAACATGGGACATTGGGACATGGGGATAGGGAGTCATGGGCACATTGGGACATGGGGACATTGGGACATTGGGACATGGGGACATGGGACATGGGACATGGGGACATGGGACATGTGGACATGGGACATGGGGACATGGGGATAGGGTGTCATGGGGACATGGGACATGGGGACATGTGTACATGGGACATGGGGACAGGTGGACATGGGACATGGGGACATGTGACACGTGGACAATGGGACATGAGGCCAAGGGGACATGGGACATGGGGACATGGGACATAGGGACATGGGAACATGGGAGCATTGGAACCTGGGGTCATGGGGACACGGGGACATGCGGACATGGGACATGGGACATGGGGACATGGGAAATATGGGACTTTGGGACATGTGGACATTGGACATGGGGACATGGGGACATGGGACATGGGACATGGGGACATGGGACATGGGGACATGGGACATGGGGATATGGGGACATGGGACAATGGACATGGTGACATGGGGCATGGGACATGGGGACATGGGACATGGGTACATGGAACATGGGGACATGGAAAATGGGACATGGAGACATGGGGACATGGGACATGGGTCATGGAGACATGGGGATATGGGACATGGGGACATGGGAATTATGGGACATTGGGACATGGGGACAGGGAGTCATGGGAACATGGGAAATATGGGACATTGGGACATGTGGACATGGGACATGGGGACATGGGGACATGGGACATGAGACATGGGGACATGTGACACGTGGACAATGGGACATGGGGCCACGGGGACATGGGGACATGGGACATGGGGACATGGGGACATGGGGATATGGGATATTGGGACATGGGGACATGAGGACATGGGGACAGTGGGACATGGGACATGGGACATGGGACATTGGGAAATGGGACATGGGGACATGTGACACGTGGACAATGGTACATGGGGCCAAGGGGACATGGGACATGGGGACATGGGACATGGGGTCATTTGAGACACGGGGAAATGTGGACATGGGACATGGGACATGGGGACATGGGAAATATGGGACTTTTGGACATGCGGACATGGGACATGGGACATGGGGACATGGGACATGTGGACATGGGACATGGGGACATGGGGACATGGGGACATGGGACAAGAAGACATGTGAACATGGGACATTGGGACATGGGGATAGGGAGTCATGGGCACATTGGGAAATGGGGACATTGGGACATTGGGACATGGGGACATGGGACATGGGACATGGGGACATGGGACATGTGGACATGGGACATGGGGACATGGGGACATGGGACATGGGGACATGGGACATGGGACATGGGGACATGGGACATGGGGAAATGGGACATGGGTAATGGGGACATGGGAGATGGAGACATGGGACATGGGCACATGGGACATTGAACATTAAACATGGGACATGGGTCATGGAGGCACGGAACATAGAACATGGGACATGGGGACATGGGACATGGGGCATGGGGACATGGGGACATGGGACATGGAACATGGGGAAATGGGACATGGGGACATAGGACATGGGGACATGGGGACATGGGGACATGGGACACGGGGACATGGGACATGGGGACATGGGACATGGGGCATGGGGACATGGGACATGGGACATGGCACATGGGGACATGGGACATGGGGACATGAGACATGGGACACAGGACATGGGACATGGGGACATGGGGACATGGGACATGGGAAATGGGGACATGAGACATGTGACATAGGACATGGGGACATGGGACATGGGTACATGGAACATGGGGACATGGAAAATGGGACATGGAGACATGGGGACATGGGACATGGGTCATGGAGACATGGGGATATGGGACATGGGGACATGGGAATTATGGGACATTGGGACATGGGGACAGGGAGTCATGGGAACATGGGAAATATGGGACATTGGGACATGTGGACATGGGACATGGGGACATGGGGACATGGGACATGAGACATGGGGACATGTGACACGTGGACAATGGGACATGGGGCCACGGGGACATGGGGACATGGGACATGGGGACATGGGGACATGGGGATATGGGATATTGGGACATGGGGACATGAGGACATGGGGACAGTGGGACATGGGACATGGGACATGGGACATTGGGAAATGGGACATGGGGACATGTGACACGTGGACAATGGTACATGGGGCCAAGGGGACATGGGACATGGGGACATGGGACATGGGGACATGGGACATAGGGACATGGGGACATGGGAGCATTGGAACATGGGGTCATTTGAGACACGGGGAAATGCGGACATGGGACATGGGACATGGGGACATGGGAAATATGGGACTTTTGGACATGCGGACATGGGACATGGGACATGGGGACATGGGACATGTGGACATGGGACATGGGGACATGGGGACATGGGGACATGGGACAAGAAGACATGTGAACATGGGACATTGGGACATGGGGATAGGGAGTCATGGGCACATTGGGAAATGGGGACATTGGGACATTGGGACATGGGGACATGGGACATGGGACATGGGGACATGGGACATGTGGACATGGGACATGGGGACATGGGGACATGGGACATGGGGACATGGGACATGGGACATGGGGACATGGGACATGGGGAAATGGGACATGGGTAATGGGGACATGGGAGATGGAGACATGGGACATGGGCACATGGGACATTGAACATTAAACATGGGACATGGGTCATGGAGGCACGGAACATAGAACATGGGACATGGGGACATGGGACATGGGGCATGGGGACATGGGGACATGGGACATGGAACATGGGGAAATGGGACATGGGGACATAGGACATGGGGACATGGGGACATGGGGACATGGGACACGGGGACATGGGACATGGGGACATGGGACATGGGGCATGGGGACATGGGACATGGGACATGGCACATGGGGACATGGGACATGGGGACATGAGACATGGGACACAGGACATGGGACATGGGGACATGGGGACATGGGACATGGGAAATGGGGACATGAGACATGTGACATAGGACATGGGGACATGGGACATTCAATCATGGGACATGGGGAAATGGGGCACGGGATATGGGACATGGGGACATGGGACATGGAACATGGGGAATGGGACACGGGGACATGGGGCATTGGGACATGGCAACATGGGGAAATCAGACATTGGGACATCGGACAATGGGACATGGGACATGGGGACGTGAAATACGGGGACATGGGACATGTGGACATGGGGACATGGGACATGGGGACATGGGGACATGGGACATGGGTACATCGGACATGGGGACATGGGGACATGGGACATGGGTACATGAGACATGGGACACAGGACATGGGACATGGAACACGGGGACATGGGAAACGGGGACATGGGACATGGGGACTTGGCAACATGGGAAAATCAGACATTGGAACATTGGACAATGGGACATGGGACATGGGGACGTGGGATACGGGGACATGGGACATGTGGACATGGGAACATGGGACATGGGGACATGGGACATGGGTACATGGGACATGGGGACATGTGGACATGGGGACATGGGACATGGGGACATCAGACATGGGGACATGGGGACATGGGACATGGGTATATGGGACATGGGGACATGGGACATGGGGACATGGGGACTTGGACATGAACATCGGACATGGGGACATGGGACATGGGGACATGGGACATGGGAGATGGGGACATGGGACATGGGACATGGGGACATGGGACATGGGGCATGGGACACGAGACATGGGGACATGGGACATGGGGACATCGGACATGGGTACATGGGGCATGGGGACATGGGACATGTGGACATGGGACATGGGTAATGCGGACATGGGACATTGGAACATGGGAAACTGGGACATGGGACATGGAACATTGAACATGGGTCATGGGTCATGGAGACATGGAACATAGAACATGGGACATGGTGACATGGGTCATGGGGGCATGGGGACATGGAACCTGCGACATGGGGACATGGGACATGGGGACATGGGGACATGGGACATGGGGACATGGGACATGGGGCATGGGGCATGGGACACGAGACATGGGGACATGGGACACGGGGACATGGGGATAGGGAGTCATGGGGACATGGGACATGGGGACATGTGTACATGGGACATGGGGACATGTGGACATGGGACATGGGGGCATGAGGACATGGGGACAGTGGGACAATGGGACATGGGACATGGGACATGGGGACATGGGACATGCGACATGGGGACATGTGACACGTGGACAATGGGACATGGGGCCACGGGGACATGGGGACATGGGACATGGGGACATGGGGATATGGGATATTGGGACATGGGGCCAAGGGGACATGGGACATGGGGACATGGGACATGGGGACATGGGACATAGGGACATGGGGACATGGGAGCATTGGAACATGGGGTCATTTGAGACACGGGGAAATGCGGACATGGGACATGGGACATGGGGACATGGGAAATATGGGACTTTTGGACATGTGGACATGGGACATGGGGACATGGGGACATGGGACATGGGACATGGGGACATGGGACATGTGGACATGGGACATGGGGACATGGGGACATGGGGACATGGGACAAGAAGACATGTGAACATGGGACATTGGGACATGGGGATAGGGAGTCATGGGCACATTGGGACATGGGGACATTGGGACATTGGGACATGGGGACATGGGACATGGGACATGGGGACATGGGACATGTGGACATGGGACATGGGGACATGGGGATAGGGTGTCATGGGGACATGGGACATGGGGACATGTGTACATGGGACATGGGGACAGGTGGACATGGGACATGGGGACATGTGACACGTGGACAATGGGACATGAGGCCAAGGGGACATGGGACATGGGGACATGGGACATAGGGACATGGGAACATGGGAGCATTGGAACCTGGGGTCATGGGGACACGGGGACATGCGGACATGGGACATGGGACATGGGGACATGGGAAATATGGGACTTTGGGACATGTGGACATTGGACATGGGGACATGGGGACATGGGACATGGGACATGGGGACATGGGACATGGGGACATGGGACATGGGGATATGGGGACATGGGACAATGGACATGGTGACATGGGGCATGGGACATGGGGACATGGGACATGGGTACATGGAACATGGGGACATGGAAAATGGGACATGGAGACATGGGGACATGGGACATGGGTCATGGAGACATGGGGATATGGGACATGGGGACATGGGAATTATGGGACATTGGGACATGGGGACAGGGAGTCATGGGAACATGGGAAATATGGGACATTGGGACATGTGGACATGGGACATGGGGACATGGGGACATGGGACATGAGACATGGGGACATGTGACACGTGGACAATGGGACATGGGGCCACGGGGACATGGGGACATGGGACATGGGGACATGGGGACATGGGGATATGGGATATTGGGACATGGGGACATGAGGACATGGGGACAGTGGGACATGGGACATGGGACATGGGACATTGGGAAATGGGACATGGGGACATGTGACACGTGGACAATGGTACATGGGGCCAAGGGGACATGGGACATGGGGACATGGGACATGGGGTCATTTGAGACACGGGGAAATGTGGACATGGGACATGGGACATGGGGACATGGGAAATATGGGACTTTTGGACATGCGGACATGGGACATGGGACATGGGGACATGGGACATGTGGACATGGGACATGGGGACATGGGGACATGGGGACATGGGACAAGAAGACATGTGAACATGGGACATTGGGACATGGGGATAGGGAGTCATGGGCACATTGGGAAATGGGGACATTGGGACATTGGGACATGGGGACATGGGACATGGGACATGGGGACATGGGACATGTGGACATGGGACATGGGGACATGGGGACATGGGACATGGGGACATGGGACATGGGACATGGGGACATGGGACATGGGGAAATGGGACATGGGTAATGGGGACATGGGAGATGGAGACATGGGACATGGGCACATGGGACATTGAACATTAAACATGGGACATGGGTCATGGAGGCACGGAACATAGAACATGGGACATGGGGACATGGGACATGGGGCATGGGGACATGGGGACATGGGACATGGAACATGGGGAAATGGGACATGGGGACATAGGACATGGGGACATGGGGACATGGGGACATGGGACACGGGGACATGGGACATGGGGACATGGGACATGGGGCATGGGGACATGGGACATGGGACATGGCACATGGGGACATGGGACATGGGGACATGAGACATGGGACACAGGACATGGGACATGGGGACATGGGGACATGGGACATGGGAAATGGGGACATGAGACATGTGACATAGGACATGGGGACATGGGACATGGGTACATGGAACATGGGGACATGGAAAATGGGACATGGAGACATGGGGAATGGGACATGGGTCATGGAGACATGGGGATATGGGACATGGGGACATGGGAATTATGGGACATTGGGACATGGGGACAGGGAGTCATGGGAACATGGGAAATATGGGACATTGGGACATGTGGACATGGGACATGGGGACATGGGGACATGGGACATGAGACATGGGGACATGTGACACGTGGACAATGGGACATGGGGCCACGGGGACATGGGGACATGGGACATGGGGACATGGGGACATGGGGATATGGGATATTGGGACATGGGGACATGAGGACATGGGGACAGTGGGACATGGGACATGGGACATGGGACATTGGGAAATGGGACATGGGGACATGTGACACGTGGACAATGGTACATGGGGCCAAGGGGACATGGGACATGGGGACATGGGACATGGGGACATGGGACATAGGGACATGGGGACATGGGAGCATTGGAACATGGGGTCATTTGAGACACGGGGAAATGCGGACATGGGACATGGGACATGGGGACATGGGAAATATGGGACTTTTGGACATGCGGACATGGGACATGGGACATGGGGACATGGGACATGTGGACATGGGACATGGGGACATGGGGACATGGGGACATGGGACAAGAAGACATGTGAACATGGGACATTGGGACATGGGGATAGGGAGTCATGGGCACATTGGGAAATGGGGACATTGGGACATTGGGACATGGGGACATGGGACATGGGACATGGGGACATGGGACATGTGGACATGGGACATGGGGACATGGGGACATGGGACATGGGGACATGGGACATGGGACATGGGGACATGGGACATGGGGAAATGGGACATGGGTAATGGGGACATGGGAGATGGAGACATGGGACATGGGCACATGGGACATTGAACATTAAACATGGGACATGGGTCATGGAGGCACGGAACATAGAACATGGGACATGGGGACATGGGACATGGGGCATGGGGACATGGGGACATGGGACATGGAACATGGGGAAATGGGACATGGGGACATAGGACATGGGGACATGGGGACATGGGGACATGGGACACGGGGACATGGGACATGGGGACATGGGACATGGGGCATGGGGACATGGGACATGGGACATGGCACATGGGGACATGGGACATGGGGACATGAGACATGGGACACAGGACATGGGACATGGGGACATGGGGACATGGGACATGGGAAATGGGGACATGAGACATGTGACATAGGACATGGGGACATGGGACATTCAATCATGGGACATGGGGAAATGGGGCACGGGATATGGGACATGGGGACATGGGACATGGAACATGGGGAATGGGACACGGGGACATGGGGCATTGGGACATGGCAACATGGGGAAATCAGACATTGGGACATCGGACAATGGGACATGGGACATGGGGACGTGAAATACGGGGACATGGGACATGTGGACATGGGGACATGGGACATGGGGACATGGGGACATGGGACATGGGTACATCGGACATGGGGACATGGGGACATGGGACATGGGTACATGAGACATGGGACACAGGACATGGGACATGGAACACGGGGACATGGGAAACGGGGACATGGGACATGGGGACTTGGCAACATGGGAAAATCAGACATTGGAACATCGGACAATGGGACATGGGACATGGGGACGTGGGATACGGGGACATGGGACATGTGGACATGGGAACATGGGACATGGGGACATGGGACATGGGTACATGGGACATGGGGACATGTGGACATGGGGACATGGGACATGGGGACATCAGACATGGGGACATGGGGACATGGGACATGGGTATATGGGACATGGGGACATGGGACATGGGGACATGGGGACTTGGACATGAACATCGGACATGGGGACATGGGACATGGGGACATGGGACATGGGAGATGGGGACATGGGACATGGGACATGGGGACATGGGACATGGGGCATGGGACACGAGACATGGGGACATGGGACATGGGGACATCGGACATGGGTACATGGGGCATGGGGACATGGGACATGTGGACATGGGACATGGGTAATGCGGACATGGGACATTGGAACATGGGAAACTGGGACATGGGACATGGAACATTGAACATGGGTCATGGGTCATGGAGACATGGAACATAGAACATGGGACATGGTGACATGGGTCATGGGGGCATGGGGACATGGAACCTGCGACATGGGGACATGGGACATGGGGACATGGGGACATGGGACATGGGGACATGGGACATGGGGCATGGGGCATGGGACACGAGACATGGGGACATGGGACACGGGACATGGCACATGGGGACATGGGTCATGGGGGCATGAGACATGGGACACGGGACATGGGACATGGGGACATTGGAAATGGGACACGGGGACATGGGACACGGGGAGATGGGACATGGCAACATGGGGAAACCAGACATTGGGACATCGGACAATGGGATATGACACATGGGGACATGGGATACGGGGACATGGGACATGTGGACATGGGGACATGGGACATGGGGAGATGGGATATGGGGACATGGGGACATGGGACATGGGGAAATGGGACATGGGTAATGGGGACATGGGAGATGGGGACATGGGACATGGGGACATGGGGACATGGGGACATAGGACATGGGGACATGGGGACATGGGGACATGGGGACATGGGATATGGGGACATGGGACATGGGGCATGGGGACATGGGGACATGGGACATGGAACATGGGGACATGGGACATGGGGACATAGGAAATGGGGACATGGGGACATGGGGACATGGGACATGGGACATGGGGACATGGGACATGGGACATGGGGACATGGGACATGGGGCATGGGACACGAGACATGGGGACATGGGACACGAGACATGGGGACATGGGACATGGGACATGGCACATGGGGACATGGGACATGGGGACATGAGACATGGGACACAGGACATGGGACATGGGGACATGGGGACTTGGGACATGGGAAAAGGGGTCATGAGATGTGACATAGGACATGGGGACATGGGACATTCAATCATGGGACATGGGGAAATGGGACACGGGAACATGGGACATTGGGACATGGCAACATGGGGAAATCAGACATTGGGACATCGGACAATGGGACATGGGACATGGGGACGTGAAATACGGGGACATGGGACATGAGGACATGGGGACATGGGACATCGGGACATGGGGACATGGGACATGGGTACATGGGACATGGGGACATGTGGACATGGGACATGGGGACATCGGACATGGGGACATGTGGACATGGGACATGGGTACATGAGACATGGGACACAGGACATGGGACATGGAACACGGGGACATGGGAAACGGGGACATGGGACATGGGGACTTGGCAACATCGGAAAATCAGACATTGGAACATCGGACAATGGGACATGGGACATGGGGACGTGGGATACGGGGACATGGGACATGTGGACATGGGAACATGGGACATGGGGACATGGGGACTTGGACATGGGACATCCGACATATGGGACATGGGACATGGACATGGGGACATGGGACATGGGAGATGGGGATATGGGACATGGGACATGGGGACATGGGATATGGGGCATGGGACACGAGACATGGGGACATGGGACACGGGACATGGCACATGGGGTCATGGGACATGGGGACATGAGACATGGGACATGTGATGTGGGACATGGGGACATGGGGACAAGGGACATAAAAAATGGGAACATGGGACATGTGACACAGGACACGGGGACATGGGACATGTGACACAGGACACGGGGACATGGGACATTCAATCATGGGACATGGGGAAATGGGACATGGGGACATGGGGACTTGGACATGTAACATGGAGACATGGGACATGGAACATGGGGACATGGGACATGGGGACATGGGACATGGGGGCATGGAAAATAGAACATGGGACATGGGGAGATTGGACATGGGGGCATTGGGACATGGGACATGGGGACATGGGACATGGGACATGGGGACATGGGACATGGGGACATGGGAATATGGGACATGGGGACATGGGACATGGGACATGGGGACATCGGACATGGGCAATGGGGACATGGGACATGGGGAAATGGGAAACGGGGTCATGGGGACATGGGACATGGAACATTGAACATGGGACATGGGTCATGGAACATTGAACATGGGACATTGGGATATGGGACATAGGGACATGGGGACATGGGACATGGAGACATGGGACATGGGGGCATGGAACACATAACATGGGACATGGGGACATTGGACATGGGGGCATGGGGACATGGTACATGGAATATTGGACATGGGGACATGGGGACATGGGACATGGAACATGGAGACATGGGACATGGAACATGGGGACATGGGGACATGGGACATGGGGACATGGGACATGAGGACATGGGGACATGGGACATGGAACATGGGACATGGGGACAGGGGACATGGGACATGGAACATGGAGTCATGGGACATGGAACATGGGACATGGGGACATGGGACATGAGGACATGGGGACATGGGACATGGAACATGGGACATGGGACATTGGGACATGGGGACATGGGGACATGGGACACGGGACATGGGGACATGGGACATGGAACATGGGGACATGGGGACATGGGACATGGGGACATGGGACATGGGACATGGAACATGGGACATGGGGACAGGGGACATGGGACATGGAACTTGGAGTCATGGGAAATGGAACATGGGACATGGGGACATGGGACATGAGGACATGGGGACATGGGACATGGAACATGGGACATGGGAAATGGGGACATGGGACATGGGGACATGGGGACATGGGACATGGGACATGGGAACATGGGACATGGAATATGGGACATGGGGACATGGGACATGGGGACATGGGGCATGAGGACATGGGGACATGGGACATGGGAAATGGAACATGGGACATGGGGACAGGGGACATGGGACATGGAACATGGAGTCATGGGACATGGAACATGGGATATGGAGACATGGGACATGAGGACATGGGGACATGGGACATGGGACATGGGGACATAGGACATGGGACATGGGGACATGGGACATGGAGACATGGGACATGGAACATGGGGACATGGGACATGGGGACATGGGACATGGGGACATGGGACATGGGACATGGGGACATGGGACATGGGGCATGGGACACGAGACATGGGGACATGGGACACGAGACATGAGGACATGGGACATGGGACATGGGAACATGAGGCATGGGACATGGGACATGGGAACATGAGACATGGGACACAGGACATGGGACACGGGGACATGGGGACTTGGGACATGGGGACATGAGACATGTGACATAGGACATGGGGACATGGGACATTCAATCATGGGACATGGGGAAATGGGGCACGGGATATGGGACATGGGGACATGGGACATGGAACATGGGGAATGGGACACGGGGACATGGGACATTGGGACATGGCAACATGGGGAAATCAGACATTGGGACATCGGACAATGGGACATGGGACATGGGGACGTGAAATACGGGGAAATGGGACATGTGGACATGGGGACATGGGACATAGGGACATGGGACATGGGTACATGGGACATGGGGACATGTGGACATGGGACATGGGGACATCGGACATGGGGACATGGGACATGGGGACATGGGACATGGGAGATGGGGACATGGGACATGGGACATGGGGACATGGGACATGGGGCATGGGACACGAGACATGGGGACATGGGACACGGGACATGGCACATGGGGTCATGGGACATGGGGACATGAGACATGGGACATGTGATGTGGGACATGGGGACATGGGGACAAGGGACATAAAAATGAGAACATGGCACATGTGACACAGGACACGGGGACATGGGACATGTGACACAGGACACGGGGACATGGGACATTCAATCATGGGACATGGGGAAATGGGACATGGGGACATGGGGACTTGGACATGTAACATGGAGACATGGGACATGGAACATGGGGACATGGGACACGGGGACATGGGACATGGGGGCATGGAACATAGAACATGGGACATGGGGAGATTGGAAATGGGGGCATGGGGACATGGGACATGGGACATGGGGACATGGGACATGGGATATGGGGACATGGCACATGGGGACATGGGAATATGGGACATGGGGACATGGGGCATGGGACATGGGGACATCGGACATGGGTAATGGGGACATTGGACATGGGGAAATGGGAAACGGGGTCATGGGGACATGGGACATGGAACATTGAACATGGGACATGGGTCATGGAACATTGAACATGGGACATTGGGACATGGGACATAGGGACATGGGGACATGGGACATGGCGACATGGGACATGGGGGCATGGAACACAGAACATGGGACATGGGGACATTGGACATGGGGGCATGGGGACATGGGACATGGAATATGGGACATGGGGACATAGGGACATGGGACATGGAACATGGAGACATGGGACATGGAACATGGGGACATGGGGACATGGGACATGGGGACATGGGACATGAGGACATGGGGACATGGGACATGGAACATGGAACATGGGACATGGGGACAGGAGACCTGGATATGGAACATGGAGACATGGGACATGGAACATAGGACATGGGGACATGGGACATGAGGACATGGGGACATGGGACATGGAACATGGGACATAGGACATGTGGACATGGGACATAGGGACATGGGGACATGGGAAATGGGACATGGGGACATGGGACATGGGACATGGGGACATGGGACATGGGGACATGGGACATGGGGTCATGGGACATGGGGACATGGGACATGGGACATGGGGACATGGGACATGGTAAATGGGGCATGGGACACGAGACATGGGGACATGGGACACGGGACATGGCACATGGGGACATGGGTCATGGGGGCATGAGACATGGGAGA
Source organism: Pristiophorus japonicus (assembly GCF_044704955.1). Lineage (NCBI taxonomy): Eukaryota > Metazoa > Chordata > Chondrichthyes > Pristiophoridae > Pristiophorus > Pristiophorus japonicus. The sequence goes on from NC_091983.1 coordinate 56,989,785, forward strand.
CGGGACATGGGACATGGGGACATGGGGACATGGGACATGGGAAATGGAGACATGGGACATGTGACATAGGACACGGGGACATGGTACATTCAATCATGTGACATGGTGAAATGGGACACGGGACATGGGACATGGGGACATTGGAAATTGGACACAGGGACATGGGACACGGGGACATGGGACATGGCAACATGGGGAAACCAGACATTGGGACATCGGACAATGGGACATGACACATGGGGACATGGGATACGGGGACATGGGACATGTGGACATGGGGACATGGGACATGGGGACATGGGACATGGGACATGGGGACATGGGACATGGGGAAATGGGACATGGGTAATGGGGACATGGGAGATGGGGACATGTGACATTGAACATTAAACATGGGACATGGGTCATGGAGGCATGAAACATAGAACACGGGACATGGGGACATGGGACATGGGGCATGGGGACATGGGGACATGGGGACATGGGACATGGAACATGGGGACATGGGACATGGGGACATAGGACATGGGGACATGGGGACATGGGGACATGGGGAAACCAGACATTGGGACATCAGACAATGGGACATGACACATGGGGACATGGGATACGGGGACATGGGACATGTGGACATGGTGGAGATGGGGCATGGGGACATTGGACATGGGGGCATGGGGACATGGGACATGGAATATGGGACATGGGGACATGGGGACATGGGACTTGGAACATGGAGACATGGGACATGGAACATGGGGACATGGGGACATGGGACATGGGGACATGGGACATGAGGACATGGGGACATGGGACATGGGATTGGGGACAGGGGACATGGACATGGAACATGGAGTCATGGGACATGGAACATGGGACATGGGGACATGGGACATGAGGACATGGGGACATGGGACATGGAACATGGGACATGGGACATGGGGACATGGGACATGGGGACATGGGACATGGAACATGGGGACATGGGACATGGGGACATGGGACATGAGGACATGGGACATGGGACATGGGGACATGGGACATGGGGCATGGGACACGAGACATGGGGACATGGGACACGGGACATGGCACATGGGGACATGGGTCATGGGGGCATGAGACATGGGACACGGGACATGGGACATGGGGACATGGGGACATGGGACATGGGAAATGGGGACATGGGACATGTGACATAGGACACGGGGACATGGGACATTCAATCATGTGACATGGTGAAATGGGGCACGGGACATGGGACATGGGGACATTGGAAATGGGACACGGGGTCATGGGACACGGGGACATGGGACATGGCAACATGGGGAAACCAGACATTGGGACATCGAACAATGGGACATGACACATGGGGACATGGGATACGGGGACATGGGACATGTGGACATTGGGGCATGGGACATGGGGACATGGGACATGGGGAAATGGGACATGGGTAATGGGGACATGGGAGATGGGGACATGTGACATTGAACATTAAACATGGGACATGGGTCATGGAGGCATGGAACATAGAACATGGGACATGGGGACATGGGACATGGGGCATGTGGACATGGGACATGAGGACATGGGGACATGGGACATGGGGCATGTGGACATGGGACATGAGGACATGGGGACATGGGACATGGGATTGGGGACAGGGGACATGGACATGGAACATGGAGTCATGGGACATGGAACATGGGACATGGGGACATGGGACATGAGGACATGGGGACATGGGACATGGAACATGGGACATGGGACATGGGGACATGGGACATGGGGACATGGGGACATGGGACATGGGGACATGGGACATGGGGACATGGGACATGAGGACATGGGGACATGGGGCATGGAAAATGGGACATGGGACATGGGGACATGGGGACATGGGGACATGGGACATGGGGACATGGGACATGGAACATGGGGACATGGGACATGGGGACATGGGACATGAGGACATGGGACATGAGGACATGGGACATGGGACATGGGGACATGGGACATGGGGCATGGGACACGAGACATGGGGACATGGGACACGGGACATGGCACATGGGGACATGGGTCATGGGGGCATGAGACATGGGACACGGGACATGGGACATGGGGACATGGGGACATGGGACATGGGAAATGGGGACATGGGACATGTGACATAGGACACGGGGACATGGGACATTCAATCATGTTACATGGTGAAATGGGGCACGGGACATGGGACATGGGGACATTGGAAATGGGACACGGGGTCATGGGACACGGGGACATGGGACATGGCAACATGGGGAAACCAGACATTGGGACATCGAACAATGGGACATGACACATGGGGACATGGGATACGGGGACATGGGACATGTGGACATTGGGGCATGGGACATGGGGACATGGGACATGGGGAAATGGGACATGGGCAATGGGGACATGGGAGATGGGTACATGTGACATTGAACATTAAACATGGGACATGGGTCATGGAGGCATGGAACATAGAACATGGGACATGGGGACATGGGACATGGGGCATGGGGACATGGGGACATGGGGACATGGGACATGGAACATGGGGACGTGGGACATGGGGACATAGGACATGGGGACATGGGGACATGGGGAAACCAGACATTGGGACATCAGACAATGGGACATGACACATGGGGACATGGGATACGGGGACATGGGACATGTGGACATGGGGAGATGGGACATGGGGACATTGGACATGGGGGCATGGGGACATGGGACATGGAATATGGGACATGGGGACATGGGGACATGGGACATGGAACATGGAGACATGGGGCATGGAACATGGGGACATGGGGACATGGGACATGGAACATGGAGACATGGGACATGGAACATGGGGACATGGGGACATGGGACATGGAGACATGGGACATGAGGACATGGGGACATGGGACATGGAACATGGGACATGGGGACAGGGGACATGGACATGGAACATGGAGTCATGGGACCTGGAACATGGGACATGGGGACATGGGACATGAGGACATGGGGACATGGGACATGGAACATGGGACATGGGACATGGGGACATGGGACATGGGGACATGGGGACATGGGACATGGGACATGAGGACATGGGACATGGAACATGGGGACATGGGACATGGGGACATGGGACATGGGGACATGGGACATGGGACATGGGGACATGGGACATGGGACATTGGGCATGGGACACGAGACATGGGGACATGGGACACGGGACATGGCACATGGGGACATGGGTCATGGGGGCATGAGACATGGGACACGGGACATGGGACATGGGGACATGGGGACATGGGACATGGGAAATGGGGACATGGGACATGTGACATAGGACACGGGGACATGGGGCATTCAATCATGTGACATGGTGAAATGGGGCACGGGACATGGGACATGGGGACATTGGAAATGGGACACGGGGACATGGGACATGGGATTGGGGACAGGGGACATGGACATGGAACATGGAGTCATGGGACATGGAACATGGGACATGGGGACATGGGACATGAGGACATGGGGACATGGGACATGGAACATGGGACATGGGACATGGGGACATGGGACATGGGGACATGGGGACATGGGACATGGGGACATGGGACATGAGGACATGGGGACATGGGACATGGGATTGGGGACAGGGGACATGGACATGGAACATGGAGTCATGGGACATGGAACATGGGACATGGGGACATGGGACATGAGGACATGGGGACATGGGGCATGGAACATGGGACATGGGACATGGGGACATGGGGACATGGGGACATGGGACATGGGGACATGGGACATGAGGACATGGGACATGGGACATGGGGACATGGGACATGGGGCATGGGACACGAGACATGGGGACATGGGACACGGGACATGGCACATGGGGACATGGGTCATGGGGGCATGAGACATGGGACACGGGACATGGGACATGGGGACATGGGGACATGGGACATGGGAAATGGGGACATGGGACATGTGACATAGGACACGGGGACATGGGACATTCAATCATGTGACATGGTGAAATGGGGCACGGGACATGGGACATGGGGACATTGGAAATGGGACACGGGGTCATGGGACACGGGGACATGGGATTTGGCAACATGGGGAAACCAGACATTGGGACATCGAACAATGGGACATGACACATGGGGACATGGGATACGGGGACATGGGACATGTGGACATTGGGGCATGGGACATGGGGACATGGGACATGGGGAAATGGGACATGGGCAATGGGGACATGGGAGATGGGGACATGTGACATTGAACATTAAACATGGGACATGGGTCATGGAGGCATGGAACATAGAACATGGGACATGGGGACATGGGACATGGGGCATGGGGACATGGGGACATGGGGACATGGGACATGGAACATGGGGACGTGGGACATGGGGACATAGGACATGGGGACATGGGGACATGGGGAAACCAGACATTGGGACATCAGACAATGGGACATGACACATGGGGACATGGGATACGGGGACATGGGACATGTGGACATGGGGAGATGGGACATGGGGACATTGGACATGGGGGCATGGGGACATGGGACATGGAATATGGGACATGGGGACATGGGGACATGGGACATGGAACATGGAGACATGGGGCATGGAACATGGGAACATGGGGACATGGGACATGGAACATGGAGACATGGGACATGGAACATGGGGACATGGGGACATGGGACATGGAGACATGGGACATGAGGACATGGGGACAGGGGACATGGACATGGACCATGGAGTCATGGGACCTGGAACATGGGACATGGGGACATGGGACATGAGGACATGGGGACATGGGACATGGAACATGGGACATGGGACATGGGGACATGGGACATGGGGACATGGGGACATGGGACATGGGACATGGGGACATGGGACATGGAACATGGGGACATGGGACATGGGGACATGGGACATGGGGACACGGGACATGGGACATGGGGACATGGGACATGGGACATGGGGCATGGGACACGAGACATGGGGACATGGGACACGGGACATGGCACATGGGGACATGGGTCATGGGGGCATGAGACATGGGACACGGGACATGGGACATGGGGACATGGGGACATGGGACATGGGAAATGGGGACATGGGACATGTGACATAGGACACGGGGACATGGGGCATTCAATCATGTGACATGGTGAAATGGGGCACGGGACATGGGACATGGGGACATTGGAAATGGGACACGGGGACATGGGACACGGGGACATGGGACATGGCAACATGGGGAAACCAGACATTGGGACATCGGACAATGGGACTTGACACATGGGGACATGGGATACGGGGACATGGGACATGTGGACATGGGGACATGGGACATGGGGACATGGGACATGGGACATGGGGACATGGGACATGGGGAAATGGGACATGGGTAATGGGGACATGGGAGATGGGGACATGGGACATGGGGACATGGGACATTGAACATTAAACATGGGACATGGGTCATGGAGGCATGGAACATAGAACATGGGACATGGGGACATGGGACATGGGACATGGGGACATGTGCATGGGACATGGAACATGGGGACATGGGACATGGGGACATAGGACATGGGGACATGGGGACAGGTGGACATGGGACATGGGGACATGGGACATGGGACATGGGGACATGGGACATGGGGCATGGGACACGAGACATGGGGATATGGGACACGAGACATGGGGACATGGGACATGGGACATGGCACATGGGGACATGGGACATGGGGACTTGAGACATGGGACACAGGACATGGGACATGGGGACATGGGGACATGGGAAATGGGAAATGGGGACATGAGACATGTGACATAGGACATGGGGACATGGGACATTCAATCATGGGACATGGGGAAATGGGGCACGGGATATGGGACATGGGGACATGGGACATGGAACATGGGGAATGGGACACGGGGACATGGGACATTGGGACATGGCAACATGGGGAAATCAGACATTGGGACATCGGACAATGGGACATGGGACATGGGGACGTGAAATACGGGGACATGGGACATGGGTACATGAGACATGGGACACAGGACATGGGACATGGAACACGGGGACATGGGAAACGGGGACATGGGACATGGGGACTTGGCAACATGGGAAAATTAGACATTGGAACATCGGACAATGGGACATGGGACATGGGGACGTGGGATACGGGGACATGGGACATGTGGACATGGGAACATGGGACATGGGGACATGGGGACATGGGACATGGGGACATGTGGACATGGGGACATGGGACATGTGGACATGGGGACATGGGACATGGGGACATGGGACATGGGACATGGGGACATGGGACATGGGGAATGGGACATGGGTAATGGGGACATGGAAGATGGGGACATGGGACATGGGACAAGGGACATGGGGACATGGGACATGGGGAAATGGGACATGGGTAATGGGGGCATGGGAGATGGGGACATGGGACATGGGGACATGGGGACATGGGACATGGGGACATGGGGACATGGGACATGGGACATGGGGACATGGGACATGGAACATGGGGACATGGGACATGGGGACATGGGACATGGGACATGGGGACATGGGACATGGGGCATGGGACACGAGACATGGGGACATGGGACACGAGACATGGGGACATGGGACATGGGACATGGCACATGGGGACATGGGTACATGGGGACATGGGGATATGGGGACTTGGACATGGGACATCGGACATGGGGACATGGGACATGGGGACATAGGAAATGAGGACATGGGACATGGTGACATCAGACATAGGGGCATGGGGACATGGGACATGGGGTCATGGGACATCGGACATGGGGACATGGGACGTGGGGACAGGGGACATGGAATATGGGACATGGGGACATGGGGACATGGGACATGGAACATGGAGACATGGGACATGGAACATGGGGACATGGGGACATGGGACATGGAACATGGAGACATGGGACATGGAACATGGGGACATGGGGCATGGGGACATGGGACATGAGGACATGGGGTCATGGGACATGGAACATGGGACATGGGGACATGGGGACATGGGACATGGAACATGGGGACTTGGACATGGGACGTGGGACATGAGGATATGGGACATCAGACATAGGGACATGGGACATGGGGGCATGGAACATAGAACATGGGACATGGGGAGATTGGACATGGGGGCATCAGACATGGGGACATGGGGACAATGAACTTGGTGACATCGGACATAGGGACATGGGGACATGGGATATGTGGTCATGGGACATCGGACATGGGGACATGGGACATGGGACATGGGGATATGGGACATGGGGCATGGGGACATGGGACATGGCATTTGGGGACATATGACATGGGGACCTGGGACATGGGACATGGGGACATGGGACATGGAACATGGAGTCATAGGACATGGAACATGGGGACATGGGACATGGAACATGGGACATGAGGACATCGGACATGAGGACATCAGACATGGTGACATGGGGACAATGAACTTGGTGACATCGGACATAGGGACATGTGGACATGGGATATGTGGACATGCGACATTGGACATGGTGACATGGGACATGGGACATGGAATATGGGACATGGCGACATGGGACATGGAACATGCAGACATGGGACATGGAACATGGGGACATGGGACATGGGACATGGGGACATGGGACATGAGGACATGGGAACATGGGACATGGAACATGAGACATGGGGGCATGGGGACATGGGACATGGAACACGGAGTCATGGGACATGGAACATGGGGTCATGGGACATGGTGACATGGGACATGGAATATGGGACATGGGGACATCGGGAAATGTGACATGGAACATGGAGACATGGGACATGGAACATGGGGACATAGGAAATGGGGACATGGGACATGGGGACATGGGACATGGAACATGGGACATGGGGACATGGGGACATGGGGACATGGGACATGGGGACATGGGCCATGGGGCATGGGGACATGGGACATGGGGACATGGGATATGGGGACCTGGGACATGGAACATGGGGACATGGGACATGGTGACATGGGACATGGGCCATGGGACATGGGGACATGGGGACATCGGACATGGGGACATGGGACATGGGACATGGGCAATGGGACATGGGGCATGGGGACATGGGACATGGCATTTGGGGACATATGACATGGGGACCTGGATCATGGGACATGGGGACATGGGACATGGAACATGGAGTCATGGGACATGGAACATGGGGACATGGGACATGGGACATGAGGACATCGGACATGGGGACATCAGACATGGGGACATGGGGACAATGAACTTGGTGACAACGGACATAGGGACATGGGAACATGGAACATGGAACATGGGACATGGGGACATGGGACATGGGGACATGGGCAATAGGACATGGAGACATGGGGACATGGGACATGAGTACATGGGACATGGAACAGGGGACATGGGACATGGGGACATGGGACATGGGGACATGGGGACATGGGATCATGGGACATGGAACATGGGGACATGGGGACATGGGACATGGGACATGGGGACATGGGACATGGAACATGGAGTCATGGGACATGGAACATGGGGTCATGGGACATGGGGACATGGGACATGGAATGTGGGACATGGGGACATGGGGACATGGGATCCTGGGACATGGAACATGGGGACATGGGACATGGGACATGGGGACATGGGACATGGAACATGGAGTCATGGGACATGGAACATGGGGTCATGGGACCTGGGGACATGGGACATGGAACATGGGACATGGGGACATGGGGACATGGGACATGGAACATGGGGACTTGGACATGGGACGTGGGACATGGGTATATGGGACATCATACATGGGGACATGGGACATGGGGGCATGGAACATAGAACATGGGACATGGGGAGATTGGACAAGGGGGCATCAGACATGGGGACATGGGGACAATGAACTTGGTGACATCGGACATAGGGACATGGGGACATGGGATATGTGGTCATGGGACATCGGACATGGGGACATGGGACATGGGACATGGGGATATGGGACATGGGGCATGGGGACATGGGACATGGCATTTGGGGACATATGACATGGGGACCTGGGACATGGGACATGGGGACATGGGACATGGAACATGGAGTCATAGGACATGGAACATGGGGACATGGGACATGGAACATGGGACATGAGGACATCGGACATGAGGACATCAGACATGGTGACATGGGGACAATGAACTTGGTGACATCGGACATAGGGACATGTGGACATGGGATATGTGGACATGGGACATTGGACATGGTGACATGGGGACAATGAACTTGGTGACATCGGACATAGGGACATGTGGACATGGGATATGTGGACATGGGACATTGGACATGGGGACATGGGACATGGAACATGGGACGTGGGGACATGGGGACATGGGACATGGAACATGGGGACTTGGACATGGGACGTGGGACATGGGTATATGGGACATCAGACATGGGGACATGGGACATGGGGGCATGGAACATAGAACATGGGACATGGGGAGATTGGACATGGGGGCATCAGACATGGGGACATGGGGACAATGAACTTGGTGACATCGGACATAGGGACATGGGGACATGGGATATGTGGTCATGGGACATCGGACATGGGGACATGGGACATGGGACATGGGGATATGGGACATGGGGCATGGGGACATGGGACATGGCATTTGGGGACATATGACATGGGGACCTGGGACATGGGACATGGGGACATGGGACATGGAACATGGAGTCATAGGACATGGAACATGGGGACATGGGACATAGAACATGGGACATGAGGACATCGGACATGAGGACATCAGACATGGTGACATGGGGACAATGAACTTGGTGACATCGGACATAGGGACATGTGGACATGGGATATGTGGACATGGGACATTGGACATGCTGACATGGGACATGGGACATGGAATATGGGACATGGCGACATGGGACATGGAACATGGGGACATGGGACATGGGGACATGGGACATGAGGACATGGGAACATGGCACATGGAACATGAGACATGGGGGCATGGGGACATGGGACATGGAACACGGAGTCATGGGACATGGAACATGGGGTCATGGGACATGGGGACATGGGACATGGAATATGGGACATGGGAACATGGGGAAATGTGACATGGAACATGGAGACATGGGACATGGAACATGGGGACATAGGACATGGGGACATGGGACATGGGGACATGGGACATGGAACATGGGACATGGGGACATGGGGCATGGAACATGGAGACATGGGACATGGGGACATGGGACATGGGGACATGGGCCATGGGGCATGGGGACATGGGACATGGGGACATGGGATATGGGGACATGGGACATGGAACATGGGGACATGGGACATGGTGACATGGGACATGGGCCATGGGACATGGGGACATGGGGACATCGGACATGGGGACATGGGACATGGGCAATGGGACATGGGGCATGGGGACATGGGACATGGCATTTGGGGACATATGACATGGGGACCTGGGACATGGGACATGGGACATGGAATATGGGACATGGGGACATGGGACATGGAACATGGAGACATGGGACATGGGCAATGGGGACATGGGAGATGGGTACATGTGACATTGAACATTAAACATGGGACATGGGTCATGGAGGCATGGAACATAGAACATGGGACATGGGGACATGGGACATGGGGCATGGGGACATGGGGACATGGGGACATGGGACATGGAACATGGGGACGTGGGACATGGGGACATAGGACATGGGGACATGGGGACATGGGGAAACCAGACATTGGGACATCAGACAATGGGACATGACACATGGGGACATGGGATACGGGGACATGGGACATGTGGACATGGGGAGATGGGACATGGGGACATTGGACATGGGGGCATGGGGACATGGGACATGGAATATGGGACATGGGGACATGGGGACATGGGACATGGAACATGGAGACATGGGGCATGGAACATGGGGACATGGGGACATGGGACATGGAACATGGAGACATGGGACATGGAACATGGGGACATGGGACATGGAGACATGGGACATGAGGACATGGGGACATGGGACATGGAACATGGGACATGGGGACAGGGGACATGGACATGGAACATGGAGTCATGGGACCTGGAACATGGGACATGGGGACATGGGACATGAGGACATGGGGACATGGGACATGGAACATGGGACATGGGACATGGGGACATGGGACATGGGGACATGGGGACATGGGACATGGGACATGGGGACATGGGACATGGAACATGGGGACATGGGACATGGGGACATGGGACATGGGGACATGGGACATGGGACATGGGGACATGGGACATGGGACATTGGGCATGGGACACGAGACATGGGGACATGGGACACGGGACATGGCACATGGGGACATGGGTCATGGGGGCATGAGACATGGGACACGGGACATGGGACATGGGGACATGGGGACATGGGACATGGGAAATGGGGACATGGGACATGTGACATAGGACACGGGGACATGGGGCATTCAATCATGTGACATGGTGAAATGGGGCACGGGACATGGGACATGGGGACATTGGAAATGGGACACGGGGACATGGGACATGGGATTGGGGACAGGGGACATGGACATGGAACATGGAGTCATGGGACATGGAACATGGGACATGGGGACATGGGACATGAGGACATGGGGACATGGGACATGGAACATGGGACATGGGACATGGGGACATGGGACATGGGGACATGGGGACATGGGACATGGGGACATGGGACATGAGGACATGGGGACATGGGACATGGGATTGGGGACAGGGGACATGGACATGGAACATGGAGTCATGGGACATGGAACATGGGACATGGGGACATGGGACATGAGGACATGGGGACATGGGGCATGGAACATGGGACATGGGACATGGGGACATGGGGACATGGGGACATGGGACATGGGGACATGGGACATGAGGACATGGGACATGGGACATGGGGACATGGGACATGGGGCATGGGACACGAGACATGGGGACATGGGACACGGGACATGGCACATGGGGACATGGGTCATGGGGGCATGAGACATGGGACACGGGACATGGGACATGGGGACATGGGGACATGGGACATGGGAAATGGGGACATGGGACATGTGACATAGGACACGGGGACATGGGACATTCAATCATGTGACATGGTGAAATGGGGCACGGGACATGGGACATGGGGACATTGGAAATGGGACACGGGGTCATGGGACACGGGGACATGAGATTTGGCAACATGGGGAAACCAGACATTGGGACATCGAACAATGGGACATGACACATGGGGACATGGGATACGGGGACATGGGACATGTGGACATTGGGGCATGGGACATGGGGACATGGGACATGGGGAAATGGGACATGGGCAATGGGGACATGGGAGATGGGGACATGTGACATTGAACATTAAACATGGGACATGGGTCATGGAGGCATGGAACATAGAACATGGGACATGGGGACATGGGACATGGGGCATGGGGACATGGGGACATGGGGACATGGGACATGGAACATGGGGACGTGGGACATGGGGACATAGGACATGGGGACATGGGGACATGGGGAAACCAGACATTGGGACATCAGACAATGGGACATGACACATGGGGACATGGGATACGGGGACATGGGACATGTGGACATGGGGAGATGGGACATGGGGACATTGGACATGGGGGCATGGGGACATGGGACATGGAATATGGGACATGGGGACATGGGGACATGGGACATGGAACATGGAGACATGGGGCATGGAACATGGGAACATGGGGACATGGGACATGGAACATGGAGACATGGGACATGGAACATGGGGACATGGGGACATGGGACATGGAGACCTGGGACATGAGGACATGGGGACAGGGGACATGGACATGGAACATGGAGTCATGGGACCTGGAACATGGGACATGGGGACATGGGACATGAGGACATGGGGACATGGGACATGGAACATGGGACATGGGACATGGGGACATGGGACATGGGGACATGGGGACATGGGACATGGGACATGGGGACATGGGACATGGAACATGGGGACATGGGACATGGGGACATGGGACATGGGGACACGGGACATGGGACATGGGGACATGGGACATGGGACATGGGGCATGGGACACGAGACATGGGGACATGGGACACGGGACATGGCACATGGGGACATGGGTCATGGGGGCATGAGACATGGGACACGGGACATGGGACATGGGGACATGGGGACATGGGACATGGGAAATGGGGACATGGGACATGTGACATAGGACACGGGGACATGGGGCATTCAATCATGTGACATGGTGAAATGGGGCACGGGACATGGGACATGGGGACATTGGAAATGGGACACGGGGACATGGGACACGGGGACATGGGACATGGCAACATGGGGAAACCAGACATTGGGACATCGGACAATGGGACATGACACATGGGGACATGGGATACGGGGACATGGGACATGTGGACATGGGGACATGGGACATGGGGACATGGGACATGGGACATGGGGACATGGGACATGGGGAAATGGGACATGGGTAATGGGGACATGGGAGATGGGGACATGGGACATGGGGACATGGGACATTGAACATTAAACATGGGACATGGGTCATGGAGGCATGGAACATAGAACATGGGACATGGGGACATGGGACATGGGACATGGGGACATGTGCATGGGACATGGAACATGGGGACATGGGACATGGGGACATAGGACATGGGGACATGGGGACAGGTGGACATGGGACATGGGGACATGGGACATGGGACATGGGGACATGGGACATGGGGCATGGGACACGAGACATGGGGATATGGGACACGAGACATGGGGACATGGGACATGGGACATGGCACATGGGGACATGGGACATGGGGACTTGAGACATGGGACACAGGACATGGGACATGGGGACATGGGGACATGGGAAATGGGAAATGGGGACATGAGACATGTGACATAGGACATGGGGACATGGGACATTCAATCATGGGACATGGGGAAATGGGGCACGGGATATGGGACATGGGGACATGGGACATGGAACATGGGGAATGGGACACGGGGACATGGGACATTGGGACATGGCAACATGGGGAAATCAGACATTGGGACATCGGACAATGGGACATGGGACATGGGGACGTGAAATACGGGGACATGGGACATGGGTACATGAGACATGGGACACAGGACATGGGACATGGAACACGGGGACATGGGAAACGGGGACATGGGACATGGGGACTTGGCAACATGGGAAAATTAGACATTGGAACATCGGACAATGGGACATGGGACATGGGGACGTGGGATACGGGGACATGGGACATGTGGACATGGGAACATGGGACATGGGGACATGGGGACATGGGACATGGGGACATGTGGACATGGGGACATGGGACATGTGGACATGGGGACATGGGACATGGGGACATGGGACATGGGACATGGGGACATGGGACATGGGGAATGGGACATGGGTAATGGGGACATGGGAGATGGGGACATGGGACATGGGACAAGGGACATGGGGACATGGGACATGGGGAAATGGGACATGGGTAATGGGGGCATGGGAGATGGGGACATGGGACATGGGGACATGGGGACATGGGACATGGGGACATGGGGACATGGGACATGGGACATGGGGACATGGGACATGGAACATGGGGACATGGGACATGGGGACATGGGACATGGGACATGGGGACATGGGACATGGGGCATGGGACACGAGACATGGGGACATGGGACACGAGACATGGGGACATGGGACATGGGACATGGCACATGGGGACATGGGTACATGGGGACATGGGGATATGGGGACTTGGACATGGGACATCGGACATGGGGACATGGGACATGGGGACATAGGAAATGAGGACATGGGACATGGTGACATCAGACATAGGGGCATGGGGACATGGGACATGGGGTCATGGGACATCGGACATGGGGACATGGGACGTGGGGACAGGGGACATGGAATATGGGACATGGGGACATGGGGACATGGGACATGGAACATGGAGACATGGGACATGGAACATGGGGACATGGGGACATGGGACATGGAACATGGAGACATGGGACATGGAACATGGGGACATGGGGCATGGGGACATGGGACATGAGGACATGGGGTCATGGGACATGGAACATGGGACATGGGGACATGGGACATGGGACATGGGGATATGGGACATGGGGCATGGGGACATGGGACATGGCATTTGGGGACATATGACATGGGGACCTGGGACATGGGACATGGGGACATGGGACATGGAACATGGAGTCATAGGACATGGAACATGGGGACATGGGACATGGAACATGGGACATGAGGACATCGGACATGAGGACATCAGACATGGTGACATGGGGACAATGAACTTGGTGACATCGGACATAGGGACATGTGGACATGGGATATGTGGACATGCGACATTGGACATGGTGACATGGGACATGGGACATGGAATATGGGACATGGCGACATGGGACATGGAACATGCAGACATGGGACATGGAACATGGGGACATGGGACATGGGACATGGGGACATGGGACATGAGGACATGGGAACATGGGACATGGAACATGAGACATGGGGGCATGGGGACATGGGACATGGAACACGGAGTCATGGGACATGGAACATGGGGTCATGGGACATGGTGACATGGGACATGGAATATGGGACATGGGGACATCGGGAAATGTGACATGGAACATGGAGACATGGGACATGGAACATGGGGACATAGGAAATGGGGACATGGGACATGGGGACATGGGACATGGAACATGGGACATGGGGACATGGGGACATGGGGACATGGGACATGGGGACATGGGCCATGGGGCATGGGGACATGGGACATGGGGACATGGGATATGGGGACCTGGGACATGGAACATGGGGACATGGGACATGGTGACATGGGACATGGGCCATGGGACATGGGGACATGGGGACATCGGACATGGGGACATGGGACATGGGACATGGGCAATGGGACATGGGGCATGGGGACATGGGACATGGCATTTGGGGACATATGACATGGGGACCTGGATCATGGGACATGGGGACATGGGACATGGAACATGGAGTCATGGGACATGGAACATGGGGACATGGGACATGGGACATGAGGACATCGGACATGGGGACATCAGACATGGGGACATGGGGACAATGAACTTGGTGACAACGGACATAGGGACATGGGAACATGGAACATGGAACATGGGACATGGGGACATGGGACATGGGGACATGGGCAATAGGACATGGGGACATGGGGACATGGGACATGAGTACATGGGACATGGAACAGGGGACATGGGACATGGGGACATGGGACATGGGGACATGGGGACATGGGATCATGGGACATGGAACATGGGGACATGGGGACATGGGACATGGGACATGGTGACATGGGACATGGAACATGGAGTCATGGGACATGGAACATGGGGTCATGGGACATGGGGACATGGGACATGGAATGTGGGACATGGGGACATGGGGACATGGGATCCTGGGACATGGAACATGGGGACATGGGACATGGGACATGGGGACATGGGACATGGAACATGGAGTCATGGGACATGGAACATGGGGTCATGGGACCTGGGGACATGGGACATGGAACATGGGACATGGGGACATGGGGACATGGGACATGGAACATGGGGACTTGGACATGGGACGTGGGACATGGGTATATGGGACATCATACATGGGGACATGGGACATGGGGGCATGGAACATAGAACATGGGACATGGGGAGATTGGACAAGGGGGCATCAGACATGGGGACATGGGGACAATGAACTTGGTGACATCGGACATAGGGACATGGGGACATGGGATATGTGGTCATGGGACATCGGACATGGGGACATGGGACATGGGACATGGGGATATGGGACATGGGGCATGGGGACATGGGACATGGCATTTGGGGACATATGACATGGGGACCTGGGACATGGGACATGGGGACATGGGACATGGAACATGGAGTCATAGGACATGGAACATGGGGACATGGGACATGGAACATGGGACATGAGGACATCGGACATGAGGACATCAGACATGGTGACATGGGGACAATGAACTTGGTGACATCGGACATAGGGACATGTGGACATGGGATATGTGGACATGGGACATTGGACATGGTGACATGGGACATGGGACATGGAATATGGGACATGAGGACATCGGACATGAGGACATCAGACATGGTGACATGGGGACAATGAACTTGGTGACATCGGACATAGGGACATGTGGACATGGGATATGTGGACATGGGACATTGGACATGGGGACATGGGACATGGAACATGGGACATGGGGACATGGGGACATGGGACATGGAACATGGGGACTTGGACATGGGACGTGGGACATGGGTATATGGGACATCAGACATGGGGACATGGGACATGGGGGCATGGAACATAGAACATGGGACATGGGGAGATTGGACATGGGGGCATCAGACATGGGGACATGGGGACAATGAACTTGGTGACATCGGACATAGGGACATGGGGACATGGGATATGTGGTCATGGGACATCGGACATGGGGACATGGGACATGGGACATGGGGATATGGGACATGGGGCATGGGGACATGGGACATGGCATTTGGGGACATATGACATGGGGACCTGGGACATGGGACATGGGGACATGGGACATGGAACATGGAGTCATAGGACATGGAACATGGGGACATGGGACATAGAACATGGGACATGAGGACATCGGACATGAGGACATCAGACATGGTGACATGGGGACAATGAACTTGGTGACATCGGACATAGGGACATGTGGACATGGGATATGTGGACATGGGACATTGGACATGCTGACATGGGACATGGGACATGGAATATGGGACATGGCGACATGGGACATGGAACATGGGGACATGGGACATGGGGACATGGGACATGGGGACATGGGGACATGGGACATGGGAAATGGGGACATGGGACATGTGACATAGGACACGGGGACATGGGACATTCAATCATGTGACATGGTGAAATGGGGCACGGGACATGGGACATGGGGACATTGGAAATGGGACACGGGGTCATGGGACACGGGGACATGGGATTTGGCAACATGGGGAAACCAGACATTGGGACATCGAACAATGGGACATGACACATGGGGACATGGGATACGGGGACATGGGACATGTGGACATTGGGGCATGGGACATGGGGACATGGGACATGGGGAAATGGGACATGGGCAATGGGGACATGGGAGATGGGGACATGTGACATTGAACATTAAACATGGGACATGGGTCATGGAGGCATGGAACATAGAACATGGGACATGGGGACATGGGACATGGGGCATGGGGACATGGGGACATGGGGACATGGGACATGGAACATGGGGACGTGGGACATGGGGACATAGGACATGGGGACATGGGGACATGGGGAAACCAGACATTGGGACATCAGACAATGGGACATGACACATGGGGACATGGGATACGGGGACATGGGACATGTGGACATGGGGAGATGGGACATGGGGACATTGGACATGGGGGCATGGGGACATGGGACATGGAATATGGGACATGGGGACATGGGGACATGGGACATGGAACATGGAGACATGGGGCATGGAACATGGGAACATGGGGACATGGGACATGGAACATGGAGACATGGGACATGGAACATGGGGACATGGGGACATGGGACATGGAGACATGGGACATGAGGACATGGGGACAGGGGACATGGACATGGAACATGGAGTCATGGGACCTGGAACATGGGACATGGGGACATGGGACATGAGGACATGGGGACATGGGACATGGAACATGGGACATGGGACATGGGGACATGGGACATGGGGACATGGGGACATGGGACATGGGACATGGGGACATGGGACATGGAACATGGGGACATGGGACATGGGGACATGGGACATGGGGACACGGGACATGGGACATGGGGACATGGGACATGGGACATGGGGCATGGGACACGAGACATGGGGACATGGGACACGGGACATGGCACATGGGGACATGGGTCATGGGGGCATGAGACATGGGACACGGGACATGGGACATGGGGACATGGGGACATGGGACATGGGAAATGGGGACATGGGACATGTGACATAGGACACGGGGACATGGGGCATTCAATCATGTGACATGGTGAAATGGGGCACGGGACATGGGACATGGGGACATTGGAAATGGGACACGGGGACATGGGACACGGGGACATGGGACATGGCAACATGGGGAAACCAGACATTGGGACATCGGACAATGGGACATGACACATGGGGACATGGGATACGGGGACATGGGACATGTGGACATGGGGACATGGGACATGGGGACATGGGACATGGGACATGGGGACATGGGACATGGGGAAATGGGACATGGGTAATGGGGACATGGGAGATGGGGACATGGGACATGGGGACATGGGACATTGAACATTAAACATGGGACATGGGTCATGGAGGCATGGAACATAGAACATGGGACATGGGGACATGGGACATGGGACATGGGGACATGTGCATGGGACATGGAACATGGGGACATGGGACATGGGGACATAGGACATGGGGACATGGGGACAGGTGGACATGGGACATGGGGACATGGGACATGGGACATGGGGACATGGGACATGGGGCATGGGACACGAGACATGGGGATATGGGACACGAGACATGGGGACATGGGACATGGGACATGGCACATGGGGACATGGGACATGGGGACTTGAGACATGGGACACAGGACATGGGACATGGGGACATGGGGACATGGGAAATGGGAAATGGGGACATGAGACATGTGACATAGGACATGGGGACATGGGACATTCAATCATGGGACATGGGGAAATGGGGCACGGGATATGGGACATGGGGACATGGGACATGGAACATGGGGAATGGGACACGGGGACATGGGACATTGGGACATGGCAACATGGGGAAATCAGACATTGGGACATCGGACAATGGGACATGGGACATGGGGACGTGAAATACGGGGACATGGGACATGGGTACATGAGACATGGGACACAGGACATGGGACATGGAACACGGGGACATGGGAAACGGGGACATGGGACATGGGGACTTGGCAACATGGGAAAATTAGACATTGGAACATCGGACAATGGGACATGGGACATGGGGACGTGGGATACGGGGACATGGGACATGTGGACATGGGAACATGGGACATGGGGACATGGGGACATGGGACATGGGGACATGTGGACATGGGGACATGGGACATGTGGACATGGGGACATGGGACATGGGGACATGGGACATGGGACATGGGGACATGGGACATGGGGAATGGGACATGGGTAATGGGGACATGGGAGATGGGGACATGGGACATGGGACAAGGGACATGGGGACATGGGACATGGGGAAATGGGACATGGGTAATGGGGGCATGGGAGATGGGGACATGGGACATGGGGACATGGGGACATGGGACATGGGGACATGGGGACATGGGACATGGGACATGGGGACATGGGACATGGAACATGGGGACATGGGACATGGGGACATGGGACATGGGACATGGGGACATGGGACATGGGGCATGGGACACGAGACATGGGGACATGGGACACGAGACATGGGGACATGGGACATGGGACATGGCACATGGGGACATGGGTACATGGGGACATGGGGATATGGGGACTTGGACATGGGACATCGGACATGGGGACATGGGACATGGGGACATAGGAAATGAGGACATGGGACATGGTGACATCAGACATAGGGGCATGGGGACATGGGACATGGGGTCATGGGACATCGGACATGGGGACATGGGACGTGGGGACAGGGGACATGGAATATGGGACATGGGGACATGGGGACATGGGACATGGAACATGGAGACATGGGACATGGAACATGGGGACATGGGGACATGGGACATGGAACATGGAGACATGGGACATGGAACATGGGGACATGGGGCATGGGGACATGGGACATGAGGACATGGGGTCATGGGACATGGAACATGGGACATGGGGACATGGGACATGGGACATGGGGATATGGGACATGGGGCATGGGGACATGGGACATGGCATTTGGGGACATATGACATGGGGACCTGGGACATGGGACATGGGGACATGGGACATGGAACATGGAGTCATAGGACATGGAACATGGGGACATGGGACATGGAACATGGGACATGAGGACATCGGACATGAGGACATCAGACATGGTGACATGGGGACAATGAACTTGGTGACATCGGACATAGGGACATGTGGACATGGGATATGTGGACATGCGACATTGGACATGGTGACATGGGACATGGGACATGGAATATGGGACATGGCGACATGGGACATGGAACATGCAGACATGGGACATGGAACATGGGGACATGGGACATGGGACATGGGGACATGGGACATGAGGACATGGGAACATGGGACATGGAACATGAGACATGGGGGCATGGGGACATGGGACATGGAACACGGAGTCATGGGACATGGAACATGGGGTCATGGGACATGGTGACATGGGACATGGAATATGGGACATGGGGACATCGGGAAATGTGACATGGAACATGGAGACATGGGACATGGAACATGGGGACATAGGAAATGGGGACATGGGACATGGGGACATGGGACATGGAACATGGGACATGGGGACATGGGGACATGGGGACATGGGACATGGGGACATGGGCCATGGGGCATGGGGACATGGGACATGGGGACATGGGATATGGGGACCTGGGACATGGAACATGGGGACATGGGACATGGTGACATGGGACATGGGCCATGGGACATGGGGACATGGGGACATCGGACATGGGGACATGGGACATGGGACATGGGCAATGGGACATGGGGCATGGGGACATGGGACATGGCATTTGGGGACATATGACATGGGGACCTGGATCATGGGACATGGGGACATGGGACATGGAACATGGAGTCATGGGACATGGAACATGGGGACATGGGACATGGGACATGAGGACATCGGACATGGGGACATCAGACATGGGGACATGGGGACAATGAACTTGGTGACAACGGACATAGGGACATGGGAACATGGAACATGGAACATGGGACATGGGGACATGGGACATGGGGACATGGGCAATAGGACATGGGGACATGGGGACATGGGACATGAGTACATGGGACATGGAACAGGGGACATGGGACATGGGGACATGGGACATGGGGACATGGGGACATGGGATCATGGGACATGGAACATGGGGACATGGGGACATGGGACATGGGACATGGTGACATGGGACATGGAACATGGAGTCATGGGACATGGAACATGGGGTCATGGGACATGGGGACATGGGACATGGAATGTGGGACATGGGGACATGGGGACATGGGATCCTGGGACATGGAACATGGGGACATGGGACATGGGACATGGGGACATGGGACATGGAACATGGAGTCATGGGACATGGAACATGGGGTCATGGGACCTGGGGACATGGGACATGGAACATGGGACATGGGGACATGGGGACATGGGACATGGAACATGGGGACTTGGACATGGGACGTGGGACATGGGTATATGGGACATCATACATGGGGACATGGGACATGGGGGCATGGAACATAGAACATGGGACATGGGGAGATTGGACAAGGGGGCATCAGACATGGGGACATGGGGACAATGAACTTGGTGACATCGGACATAGGGACATGGGGACATGGGATATGTGGTCATGGGACATCGGACATGGGGACATGGGACATGGGACATGGGGATATGGGACATGGGGCATGGGGACATGGGACATGGCATTTGGGGACATATGACATGGGGACCTGGGACATGGGACATGGGGACATGGGACATGGAACATGGAGTCATAGGACATGGAACATGGGGACATGGGACATGGAACATGGGACATGAGGACATCGGACATGAGGACATCAGACATGGTGACATGGGGACAATGAACTTGGTGACATCGGACATAGGGACATGTGGACATGGGATATGTGGACATGGGACATTGGACATGGTGACATGGGACATGGGACATGGAATATGGGACATGAGGACATCGGACATGAGGACATCAGACATGGTGACATGGGGACAATGAACTTGGTGACATCGGACATAGGGACATGTGGACATGGGATATGTGGACATGGGACATTGGACATGGGGACATGGGACATGGAACATGGGACATGGGGACATGGGGACATGGGACATGGAACATGGGGACTTGGACATGGGACGTGGGACATGGGTATATGGGACATCAGACATGGGGACATGGGACATGGGGGCATGGAACATAGAACATGGGACATGGGGAGATTGGACATGGGGGCATCAGACATGGGGACATGGGGACAATGAACTTGGTGACATCGGACATAGGGACATGGGGACATGGGATATGTGGTCATGGGACATCGGACATGGGGACATGGGACATGGGACATGGGGATATGGGACATGGGGCATGGGGACATGGGACATGGCATTTGGGGACATATGACATGGGGACCTGGGACATGGGACATGGGGACATGGGACATGGAACATGGAGTCATAGGACATGGAACATGGGGACATGGGACATAGAACATGGGACATGAGGACATCGGACATGAGGACATCAGACATGGTGACATGGGGACAATGAACTTGGTGACATCGGACATAGGGACATGTGGACATGGGATATGTGGACATGGGACATTGGACATGCTGACATGGGACATGGGACATGGAATATGGGACATGGCGACATGGGACATGGAACATGGGGACATGGGACATGGGGACATGGGACATGAGGACATGGGAACATGGCACATGGAACATGAGACATGGGGGCATGGGGACATGGGACATGGAACACGGAGTCATGGGACATGGAACATGGGGTCATGGGACATGGGGACATGGGACATGGAATATGGGAGATGGGAACATGGGGAAATGTGACATGGAACATGGAGACATGGGACATGGAACATGGGGACATAGGACATGGGGACATGGGACATGGGGACATGGGACATGGAACATGGGACATGGGGACATGGGGCATGGAACATGGAGACATGGGACATGGGGACATGGGACATGGGGACATGGGCCATGGGGCATGGGGACATGGGACATGGGGACATGGGATATGGGGACATGGGACATGGAACATGGGGACATGGGACATGGTGACATGGGACATGGGCCATGGGACATGGGGACATTGGGACATCGGACATGGGGACATGGGACATGGGCAATGGGACATGGGGCATGGGGACATGGGACATGGCATTTGGGGACATATGACATGGGGACCTGGGACATGGGACATGGGACATGGAATATGGGACATGGGGACATGGGACATGGAACATGGAGACATGGGACATGGGCAATGGGGACATGGGAGATGGGTACATGTGACATTGAACATTAAACATGGGACATGGGTCATGGAGGCATGGAACATAGAACATGGGACATGGGGACATGGGACATGGGGCATGGGGACATGGGGACATGGGGACATGGGACATGGAACATGGGGACGTGGGACATGGGGACATAGGACATGGGGACATGGGGACATGGGGAAACCAGACATTGGGACATCAGACAATGGGACATGACACATGGGGACATGGGATACGGGGACATGGGACATGTGGACATGGGGAGATGGGACATGGGGACATTGGACATGGGGGCATGGGGACATGGGACATGGAATATGGGACATGGGGACATGGGGACATGGGACATGGAACATGGAGACATGGGGCATGGAACATGGGGACATGGGGACATGGGACATGGAACATGGAGACATGGGACATGGAACATGGGGACATGGGGACATGGGACATGGAGACATGGGACATGAGGACATGGGGACATGGGACATGGAACATGGGACATGGGGACAGGGGACATGGACATGGAACATGGAGTCATGGGACCTGGAACATGGGACATGGGGACATGGGACATGAGGACATGGGGACATGGGACATGGAACATGGGACATGGGACATGGGGACATGGGACATGGGGACATGGGGACATGGGACATGGGACATGGGGACATGGGACATGGAACATGGGGACATGGGACATGGGGACATGGGACATGGGGACATGGGACATGGGACATGGGGACATGGGACATGGGACATTGGGCATGGGACACGAGACATGGGGACATGGGACACGGGACATGGCACATGGGGACATGGGTCATGGGGGCATGAGACATGGGACACGGGACATGGGACATGGGGACATGGGGACATGGGACATGGGAAATGGGGACATGGGACATGTGACATAGGACACGGGGACATGGGGCATTCAATCATGTGACATGGTGAAATGGGGCACGGGACATGGGACATGGGGACATTGGAAATGGGACACGGGGACATGGGACATGGGATTGGGGACAGGGGACATGGACATGGAACATGGAGTCATGGGACATGGAACATGGGACATGGGGACATGGGACATGAGGACATGGGGACATGGGACATGGAACATGGGACATGGGACATGGGGACATGGGACATGGGGACATGGGGACATGGGACATGGGGACATGGGACATGAGGACATGGGGACATGGGACATGGGATTGGGGACAGGGGACATGGACATGGAACATGGAGTCATGGGACATGGAACATGGGACATGGGGACATGGGACATGAGGACATGGGGACATGGGGCATGGAACATGGAACATGGGACATGGGGACATGGGGACATGGGGACATGGGACATGGGGACATGGGACATGAGGACATGGGACATGGGACATGGGGACATGGGACATGGGGCATGGGACACGAGACATGGGGACATGGGACACGGGACATGGCACATGGGGACATGGGTCATGGGGGCATGAGACATGGGACACGGGACATGGGACATGGGGACATGGGGACATGGGACATGGGAAATGGGGACATGGGACATGTGACATAGGACACGGGGACATGGGACATTCAATCATGTGACATGGTGAAATGGGGCACGGGACATGGGACATGGGGACATTGGAAATGGGACACGGGGTCATGGGACACGGGGACATGAGATTTGGCAACATGGGGAAACCAGACATTGGGACATCGAACAATGGGACATGACACATGGGGACATGGGATACGGGGACATGGGACATGTGGACATTGGGGCATGGGACATGGGGACATGGGACATGGGGAAATGGGACATGGGCAATGGGGACATGGGAGATGGGGACATGTGACATTGAACATTAAACATGGGACATGGGTCATGGAGGCATGGAACATAGAACATGGGACATGGGGACATGGGACATGGGGCATGGGGACATGGGGACATGGGGACATGGGACATGGAACATGGGGACGTGGGACATGGGGACATAGGACATGGGGACATGGGGACATGGGGAAACCAGACATTGGGACATCAGACAATGGGACATGACACATGGGGACATGGGATACGGGGACATGGGACATGTGGACATGGGGAGATGGGACATGGGGACATTGGACATGGGGGCATGGGGACATGGGACATGGAATATGGGACATGGGGACATGGGGACATGGGACATGGAACATGGAGACATGGGGCATGGAACATGGGAACATGGGGACATGGGACATGGAACATGGAGACATGGGACATGGAACATGGGGACATGGGGACATGGGACATGGAGACCTGGGACATGAGGACATGGGGACAGGGGACATGGACATGGAACATGGAGTCATGGGACCTGGAACATGGGACATGGGGACATGGGACATGAGGACATGGGGACATGGGACATGGAACATGGGACATGGGACATGGGGACATGGGACATGGGGACATGGGGACATGGGACATGGGACATGGGGACATGGGACATGGAACATGGGGACATGGGACATGGGGACATGGGACATGGGGACACGGGACATGGGACATGGGGACATGGGACATGGGACATGGGGCATGGGACACGAGACATGGGGACATGGGACACGGGACATGGCACATGGGGACATGGGTCATGGGGGCATGAGACATGGGACACGGGACATGGGACATGGGGACATGGGGACATGGGACATGGGAAATGGGGACATGGGACATGTGACATAGGACACGGGGACATGGGGCATTCAATCATGTGACATGGTGAAATGGGGCACGGGACATGGGACATGGGGACATTGGAAATGGGACACGGGGACATGGGACACGGGGACATGGGACATGGCAACATGGGGAAACCAGACATTGGGACATCGGACAATGGGACATGACACATGGGGACATGGGATACGGGGACATGGGACATGTGGACATGGGGACATGGGACATGGGGACATGGGACATGGGACATGGGGACATGGGACATGGGGAAATGGGACATGGGTAATGGGGACATGGGAGATGGGGACATGGGACATGGGGACATGGGACATTGAACATTAAACATGGGACATGGGTCATGGAGGCATGGAACATAGAACATGGGACATGGGGACATGGGACATGGGACATGGGGACATGTGCATGGGACATGGAACATGGGGACATGGGACATGGGGACATAGGACATGGGGACATGGGGACAGGTGGACATGGGACATGGGGACATGGGACATGGGACATGGGGACATGGGACATGGGGCATGGGACACGAGACATGGGGATATGGGACACGAGACATGGGGACATGGGACATGGGACATGGCACATGGGGACATGGGACATGGGGACTTGAGACATGGGACACAGGACATGGGACATGGGGACATGGGGACATGGGAAATGGGAAATGGGGACATGAGACATGTGACATAGGACATGGGGACATGGGACATTCAATCATGGGACATGGGGAAATGGGGCACGGGATATGGGACATGGGGACATGGGACATGGAACATGGGGAATGGGACACGGGGACATGGGACATTGGGACATGGCAACATGGGGAAATCAGACATTGGGACATCGGACAATGGGACATGGGACATGGGGACGTGAAATACGGGGACATGGGACATGGGTACATGAGACATGGGACACAGGACATGGGACATGGAACACGGGGACATGGGAAACGGGGACATGGGACATGGGGACTTGGCAACATGGGAAAATTAGACATTGGAACATCGGACAATGGGACATGGGACATGGGGACGTGGGATACGGGGACATGGGACATGTGGACATTGGGGCATGGGACATGGGGACATGGGACATGGGGAAATGGGACATGGGCAATGGGGACATGGGAGATGGGGACATGTGACATTGAACATTAAACATGGGACATGGGTCATGGAGGCATGGAACATAGAACATGGGACATGGGGACATGGGACATGGGGCATGGGGACATGGGGACATGGGGACATGGGACATGGAACATGGGGACGTGGGACATGGGGACATAGGACATGGGGACATGGGGACATGGGGAAACCAGACATTGGGACATCAGACAATGGGACATGACACATGGGGACATGGGATACGGGGACATGGGACATGTGGACATGGGGAGATGGGACATGGGGACATTGGACATGGGGGCATGGGGACATGGGACATGGAATATGGGACATGGGGACATGGGGACATGGGACATGGAACATGGAGACATGGGGCATGGAACATGGGAACATGGGGACATGGGACATGGAACATGGAGACATGGGACATGGAACATGGGGACATGGGGACATGGGACATGGAGACCTGGGACATGAGGACATGGGGACAGGGGACATGGACATGGAACATGGAGTCATGGGACCTGGAACATGGGACATGGGGACATGGGACATGAGGACATGGGGACATGGGACATGGAACATGGGACATGGGACATGGGGACATGGGACATGGGGACATGGGGACATGGGACATGGGACATGGGGACATGGGACATGGAACATGGGGACATGGGACATGGGGACATGGGACATGGGGACACGGGACATGGGACATGGGGACATGGGACATGGGACATGGGGCATGGGACACGAGACATGGGGACATGGGACACGGGACATGGCACATGGGGACATGGGTCATGGGGGCATGAGACATGGGACACGGGACATGGGACATGGGGACATGGGGACATGGGACATGGGAAATGGGGACATGGGACATGTGACATAGGACACGGGGACATGGGGCATTCAATCATGTGACATGGTGAAATGGGGCACGGGACATGGGACATGGGGACATTGGAAATGGGACACGGGGACATGGGACACGGGGACATGGGACATGGCAACATGGGGAAACCAGACATTGGGACATCGGACAATGGGACATGACACATGGGGACATGGGATACGGGGACATGGGACATGTGGACATGGGGACATGGGACATGGGGACATGGGACATGGGACATGGGGACATGGGACATGGGGAAATGGGACATGGGTAATGGGGACATGGGAGATGGGGACATGGGACATGGGGACATGGGACATTGAACATTAAACATGGGACATGGGTCATGGAGGCATGGAACATAGAACATGGGACATGGGGACATGGGACATGGGACATGGGGACATGTGCATGGGACATGGAACATGGGGACATGGGACATGGGGACATAGGACATGGGGACATGGGGACAGGTGGACATGGGACATGGGGACATGGGACATGGGACATGGGGACATGGGACATGGGGCATGGGACACGAGACATGGGGATATGGGACACGAGACATGGGGACATGGGACATGGGACATGGCACATGGGGACATGGGACATGGGGACTTGAGACATGGGACACAGGACATGGGACATGGGGACATGGGGACATGGGAAATGGGAAATGGGGACATGAGACATGTGACATAGGACATGGGGACATGGGACATTCAATCATGGGACATGGGGAAATGGGGCACGGGATATGGGACATGGGGACATGGGACATGGAACATGGGGAATGGGACACGGGGACATGGGACATTGGGACATGGCAACATGGGGAAATCAGACATTGGGACATCGGACAATGGGACATGGGACATGGGGACGTGAAATACGGGGACATGGGACATGGGTACATGAGACATGGGACACAGGACATGGGACATGGAACACGGGGACATGGGAAACGGGGACATGGGACATGGGGACTTGGCAACATGGGAAAATTAGACATTGGAACATCGGACAATGGGACATGGGACATGGGGACGTGGGATACGGGGACATGGGACATGTGGACATGGGAACATGGGACATGGGGACATGGGGACATGGGACATGGGGACATGTGGACATGGGGACATGGGACATGTGGACATGGGGACATGGGACATGGGGACATGGGACATGGGACATGGGGACATGGGACATGGGGAATGGGACATGGGTAATGGGGACATGGGAGATGGGGACATGGGACATGGGACAAGGGACATGGGGACATGGGACATGGGGAAATGGGACATGGGTAATGGGGGCATGGGAGATGGGGACATGGGACATGGGGACATGGGGACATGGGACATGGGGACATGGGGACATGGGACATGGGACATGGGGACATGGGACATGGAACATGGGGACATGGGACATGGGGACATGGGACATGGGACATGGGGACATGGGACATGGGGCATGGGACACGAGACATGGGGACATGGGACACGAGACATGGGGACATGGGACATGGGACATGGCACATGGGGACATGGGTACATGGGGACATGGGGATATGGGGACTTGGACATGGGACATCGGACATGGGGACATGGGACATGGGGACATAGGAAATGAGGACATGGGACATGGTGACATCAGACATAGGGGCATGGGGACATGGGACATGGGGTCATGGGACATCGGACATGGGGACATGGGACGTGGGGACAGGGGACATGGAATATGGGACATGGGGACATGGGGACATGGGACATGGAACATGGAGACATGGGACATGGAACATGGGGACATGGGGACATGGGACATGGAACATGGAGACATGGGACATGGAACATGGGGACATGGGGCATGGGGACATGGGACATGAGGACATGGGGTCATGGGACATGGAACATGGGACATGGGGACATGGGGACATGGGACATGGAACATGGGGACTTGGACATGGGACGTGGGACATGAGGATATGGGACATCAGACATAGGGACATGGGACATGGGGGCATGGAACATAGAACATGGGACATGGGGAGATTGGACATGGGGGCATCAGACATGGGGACATGGGGACAATGAACTTGGTGACATCGGACATAGGGACATGGGGACATGGGATATGTGGTCATGGGACATCGGACATGGGGACATGGGACATGGGACATGGGGATATGGGACATGGGGCATGGGGACATGGGACATGGCATTTGGGGACATATGACATGGGGACCTGGGACATGGGACATGGGGACATGGGACATGGAACATGGAGTCATAGGACATGGAACATGGGGACATGGGACATGGAACATGGGACATGAGGACATCGGACATGAGGACATCAGACATGGTGACATGGGGACAATGAACTTGGTGACATCGGACATAGGGACATGTGGACATGGGATATGTGGACATGCGACATTGGACATGGTGACATGGGACATGGGACATGGAATATGGGACATGGCGACATGGGACATGGAACATGCAGACATGGGACATGGAACATGGGGA
This sequence comes from Pristiophorus japonicus, assembly GCF_044704955.1. NCBI lineage: Eukaryota > Metazoa > Chordata > Chondrichthyes > Pristiophoridae > Pristiophorus > Pristiophorus japonicus. The sequence goes on from NC_091983.1 coordinate 57,021,903, forward strand.
CATGGGACATGGGACATGGGGACATGGGACATGAGGACATGGGAACATGGGACATGGAACATGAGACATGGGGGCATGGGGACATGGGACATGGAACACGGAGTCATGGGACATGGAACATGGGGTCATGGGACATGGTGACATGGGACATGGAATATGGGACATGGGGACATCGGGAAATGTGACATGGAACATGGAGACATGGGACATGGAACATGGGGACATAGGAAATGGGGACATGGGACATGGGGACATGGGACATGGAACATGGGACATGGGGACATGGGGACATGGGGACATGGGACATGGGGACATGGGCCATGGGGCATGGGGACATGGGACATGGGGACATGGGATATGGGGACCTGGGACATGGAACATGGGGACATGGGACATGGTGACATGGGACATGGGCCATGGGACATGGGGACATGGGGACATCGGACATGGGGACATGGGACATGGGACATGGGCAATGGGACATGGGGCATGGGGACATGGGACATGGCATTTGGGGACATATGACATGGGGACCTGGATCATGGGACATGGGGACATGGGACATGGAACATGGAGTCATGGGACATGGAACATGGGGACATGGGACATGGGACATGAGGACATCGGACATGGGGACATCAGACATGGGGACATGGGGACAATGAACTTGGTGACAACGGACATAGGGACATGGGAACATGGAACATGGAACATGGGACATGGGGACATGGGACATGGGGACATGGGCAATAGGACATGGGGACATGGGGACATGGGACATGAGTACATGGGACATGGAACAGGGGACATGGGACATGGGGACATGGGACATGGGGACATGGGGACATGGGATCATGGGACATGGAACATGGGGACATGGGGACATGGGACATGGGACATGGGGACATGGGACATGGAACATGGAGTCATGGGACATGGAACATGGGGTCATGGGACATGGGGACATGGGACATGGAATGTGGGACATGGGGACATGGGGACATGGGATCCTGGGACATGGAACATGGGGACATGGGACATGGGACATGGGGACATGGGACATGGAACATGGAGTCATGGGACATGGAACATGGGGTCATGGGACCTGGGGACATGGGACATGGAACATGGGACATGGGGACATGGGGACATGGGACATGGAACATGGGGACTTGGACATGGGACGTGGGACATGGGTATATGGGACATCAGACATGGGGACATGGGACATGGGGGCATGGAACATAGAACATGGGACATGGGGAGATTGGACAAGGGGGCATCAGACATGGGGACATGGGGACAATGAACTTGGTGACATCGGACATAGGGACATGGGGACATGGGATATGTGGTCATGGGACATCGGACATGGGGACATGGGACATGGGACATGGGGATATGGGACATGGGGCATGGGGACATGGGACATGGCATTTGGGGACATATGACATGGGGACCTGGGACATGGGACATGGGGACATGGGACATGGAACATGGAGTCATAGGACATGGAACATGGGGACATGGGACATGGAATATGGGACATGAGGACATCGGACATGAGGACATCAGACATGGTGACATGGGGACAATGAACTTGGTGACATCGGACATAGGGACATGTGGACATGGGATATGTGGACATGGGACATTGGACATGGTGACATGGGACATGGGACATGGAATATGGGACATGAGGACATCGGACATGAGGACATCAGACATGGTGACATGGGGACAATGAACTTGGTGACATCGGACATAGGGACATGTGGACATGGGATATGTGGACATGGGACATTGGACATGGGGACATGGGACATGGAACATGGGACATGGGGACATGGGGACATGGGACATGGAACATGGGGACTTGGACATGGGACGTGGGACATGGGTATATGGGACATCAGACATGGGGACATGGGACATGGGGGCATGGAACATAGAACATGGGACATGGGGAGATTGGACATGGGGGCATCAGACATGGGGACATGGGGACAATGAACTTGGTGACATCGGACATAGGGACATGGGGACATGGGATATGTGGTCATGGGACATCGGACATGGGGACATGGGACATGGGACATGGGGATATGGGACATGGGGCATGGGGACATGGGACATGGCATTTGGGGACATATGACATGGGGACCTGGGACATGGGACATGGGGACATGGGACATGGAACATGGAGTCATAGGACATGGAATATGGGGACATGGGACATAGAACATGGGACATGAGGACATCGGACATGAGGACATCAGACATGGTGACATGGGGACAATGAACTTGGTGACATCGGACATAGGGACATGTGGACATGGGATATGTGGACATGGGACATTGGACATGCTGACATGGGACATGGGACATGGAATATGGGACATGGCGACATGGGACATGGAACATGGGGACATGGGACATGGGGACATGGGACATGAGGACATGGGAACATGGCACATGGAACATGAGACATGGGGGCATGGGGACATGGGACATGGAACACGGAGTCATGGGACATGGAACATGGGGTCATGGGACATGGGGACATGGGACATGGAATATGGGAGATGGGAACATGGGGAAATGTGACATGGAACATGGAGACATGGGACATGGAACATGGGGACATAGGACATGGGGACATGGGACATGGGGACATGGGACATGGAACATGGGACATGGGGACATGGGGCATGGAACATGGAGACATGGGACATGGGGACATGGGACATGGGGACATGGGCCATGGGGCATGGGGACATGGGACATGGGGACATGGGATATGGGGACATGGGACATGGAACATGGGGACATGGGACATGGTGACATGGGACATGGGCCATGGGACATGGGGACATTGGGACATCGGACATGGGGACATGGGACATGGGCAATGGGACATGGGGCATGGGGACATGGGACATGGCATTTGGGGACATATGACATGGGGACCTGGGACATGGGACATGGGACATGGAATATGGGACATGGGGACATGGGACATGGAACATGGAGACATGGGACATGGGCAATGGGGACATGGGAGATGGGTACATGTGACATTGAACATTAAACATGGGACATGGGTCATGGAGGCATGGAACATAGAACATGGGACATGGGGACATGGGACATGGGGCATGGGGACATGGGGACATGGGGACATGGGACATGGAACATGGGGACGTGGGACATGGGGACATAGGACATGGGGACATGGGGACATGGGGAAACCAGACATTGGGACATCAGACAATGGGACATGACACATGGGGACATGGGATACGGGGACATGGGACATGTGGACATGGGGAGATGGGACATGGGGACATTGGACATGGGGGCATGGGGACATGGGACATGGAATATGGGACATGGGGACATGGGGACATGGGACATGGAACATGGAGACATGGGGCATGGAACATGGGGACATGGGGACATGGGACATGGAACATGGAGACATGGGACATGGAACATGGGGACATGGGGACATGGGACATGGAGACATGGGACATGAGGACATGGGGACATGGGACATGGAACATGGGACATGGGGACAGGGGACATGGACATGGAACATGGAGTCATGGGACCTGGAACATGGGACATGGGGACATGGGACATGAGGACATGGGGACATGGGACATGGAACATGGGACATGGGACATGGGGACATGGGACATGGGGACATGGGGACATGGGACATGGGACATGGGGACATGGGACATGGAACATGGGGACATGGGACATGGGGACATGGGACATGGGGACATGGGACATGGGACATGGGGACATGGGACATGGGACATTGGGCATGGGACACGAGACATGGGGACATGGGACACGGGACATGGCACATGGGGACATGGGTCATGGGGGCATGAGACATGGGACACGGGACATGGGACATGGGGACATGGGGACATGGGACATGGGAAATGGGGACATGGGACATGTGACATAGGACACGGGGACATGGGGCATTCAATCATGTGACATGGTGAAATGGGGCACGGGACATGGGACATGGGGACATTGGAAATGGGACACGGGGACATGGGACATGGGATTGGGGACAGGGGACATGGACATGGAACATGGAGTCATGGGACATGGAACATGGGACATGGGGACATGGGACATGAGGACATGGGGACATGGGACATGGAACATGGGACATGGGACATGGGGACATGGGACATGGGGACATGGGGACATGGGACATGGGGACATGGGACATGAGGACATGGGGACATGGGACATGGGATTGGGGACAGGGGACATGGACATGGAACATGGAGTCATGGGACATGGAACATGGGACATGGGGACATGGGACATGAGGACATGGGGACATGGGGCATGGAACATGGGACATGGGACATGGGGACATGGGGACATGGGGACATGGGACATGGGGACATGGGACATGAGGACATGGGACATGGGACATGGGGACATGGGACATGGGGCATGGGACACGAGACATGGGGACATGGGACACGGGACATGGCACATGGGGACATGGGTCATGGGGGCATGAGACATGGGACACGGGACATGGGACATGGGGACATGGGGACATGGGACATGGGAAATGGGGACATGGGACATGTGACATAGGACACGGGGACATGGGACATTCAATCATGTGACATGGTGAAATGGGGCACGGGACATGGGACATGGGGACATTGGAAATGGGACACGGGGTCATGGGAAACGGGGACATGGGATTTGGCAACATGGGGAAACCAGACATTGGGACATCGAACAATGGGACATGACACATGGGGACATGGGATACGGGGACATGGGACATGTGGACATTGGGGCATGGGACATGGGGACATGGGACATGGGGAAATGGGACATGGGCAATGGGGACATGGGACATGGCATTTGGGGACATATGACATGGGGACCTGGGACATGGGACATGGGACATGGAATATGGGACATGGGGACATTGGACATGGAACATGGAGACATGGGACATGGAACATGGGGACATGGGACATGGGGACATGGGACATGGAACATGGGACATGGGGACATGGGACATGGAACATGGAGACATGGGACATGGGGACATGTGACATGGGTACATGGGACATGGGGACATGGGACCTGGGGACCTGGGGACTTGGACATGGGACATCGGACATGGGGACATGGGACATGGGGACATAGGACATGAGGACATGGGACATGGTGACATCAGACATAGGGACATGGGGACATGGGACATGGGGTCATGGGACATCGGACATGGGGACATGGGACATGGGGACAGGGGACATGGAATATGGGACATGGGGACATGGGGACATGGGACATGGAACATGGAGACATGGGACATGGAACATGGGGACATGGGCACATGGGACATGGAACATGGAGACATGGGACATGGAACATGGGGACATGGGACATGGGTACATGGGACATGGGGACATGGGACATCAGACATGGGGACATGGGACATGGGGGCATGGAACATAGAACATGGGACATGGGGAGATTGGACATGGGGGCATCAGACATGGAGACATGGGGACAATGAACTTGGTGACATCGGGCATAGGGACATGGGGACATGGGATATGTGGTCATGGGACATCGGACATGGGGACATGGGACATGGGACATAGGGATATTGGACATGGGGCATGGGGACATGGGACATGGCATTTGGGGACATATGACATGGGGACCTGGGACATGGGACATGGAGACATGGGACATGGAACATGGGGACATGGGACATGGGACATGGGGACATGGGACATGAGGACATGGGAACATGCGACATGGAACATGAGACATGGGGGCATGGGGACATGGGACATGGAACATGGAGTCATGGGACATGGAACATGGGGTCATGGGACATGGGGACATGGGACATGGAATATGGGACATGGGAAACGGGGACATGGGACATGGGACATGGGGACATGTGACATGGGGACATGGGACATGGGGCATGGGGACCTGGAACATAGAACATGGGACATGGGTACATGAGACATGGAACATGGGGACATGGGACATGGGGACATGGGGACATGGGGACATTGGAACATGGGGATATGGGACATTGGGACATGGGGACATGAGGACATGGGGACAGTGGGACAGTAGGACATGGGACATGGGACATGGGACATTGGGACATGAGGACATTAGACATGGGACACGGGACATGGGGACATGGGGACATGGGGACATGAGACATGGAACATGGTGACATGGGACATGGAACATGGGGACATCGGACATGGGGACATGGGACATGGGGACAAGGGACATGGAACATGGGACATGGGGACATGGGACATGGAACATGGAGACATGGGACATGGGGACATGGGACATGGGCAATGGGACATGGGGACATGGGACACGGGGACATGGGGACATGGGACATGGAACATGGAGTCATGGGACATGGAACATGGGGACATGGGACATGGGGACATGGGACATGGAATATGGGACATGGGGACATGGGGACATGGGACATGGAACATGGAGACATGGGACATGGAACATGGGGACATGGGGACATGGGACATGGAACATGGAGACATGGGACATGGAACATGGGGACATGGGGCATGGGGACATGGGACATGAGGACATGGGGACATGGGACATGGAACATGGGACATGGGGACATGGGGACATGGGACATGGAACATGGGGACTTGGACATGGGACGTGGGACATGGGGATATGGGACATCAGACATGGGGACATGGGATATGGGGGCATGGAACATAGAACATGGGACATGGAGAGATTGGACATGGGGGCATCAGGCATGGGGACATGGGGACAATGAACTTGGTGACATCGGACATAGGGACATGGGGACATGGGATATGTGGTCATGGGACATCGGACATGGGGACATGGGACATGGGACATGGGGATATGGGACATGGGGCATGGGGACATGGGACATGGCATTTGGGGACATATGACATGGGGACCTGGGACATGGGACATGGGGACATGGGACATGGAACATGGAGTCATAGGACATGGAACATGGGGACATGGGACATGGAACATGGGACATGAGGACATCGGACATGAGGACATCAGACATGGTGACATGGGGACAATGAACTTGGTGACATCGGACATAGGGACATGTGGACATGGGATATGTGGACATGGGACATTGGACATGGCGACATGGGACATGGAACATGCAGACATGGGACATGGAACATGGGGACACGGGACATGGGACATGGGGACATGGGACATGAGGACATGGGAACATGGGACATGGAACATGAGACATGGGGGCATGGGGACATGGCACATGGAACACGGAGTCATGGGACATGGAACATGGGGACATAGGACATGGGGACATGGGACATGGGGACATGGGACATGGAACATGGGACATGGGGACATGGGACATGGAACATGGAGACATGGGACATGGGGACATGGGACATGGGGACATGGGCCATGGGGCATGGGGACATGGGACATGGGGACATGGGATATGGGGACATGGGACATGGAACATGGGGACATGGGACATGGTGACATGGGACATGGGCCATGGGACATGGGGACATGGGGACATCTGACATGGGGACATGGGACATGGGACATGGGCAATGGGACATGGGGCATGGGGACATGGGACATGGCATTTGGGGACATATCACATGGGGACCTGGGACATGGGACATGGGACATGGAATATGGGACATGGGGACATGGGGACATGGGACATGGAACATGGAGACATGGGACATGGAACATGGGGACATGGGACATGGGGACATGGGACATGGAACATGGGACATGGGGACATGGGACATGGAACATGGAGACATGGGACATGGGGACATGTGACATGGGGACATGGGACATGGGGACATGGGACATGGGGACATGGGGACTTGGACATGGGGCATCGGACATGGGGACATGGGACATGGGGACATAGGACATGAGGACATGGGACATGGTGACATCAGACATAGGGACATGGGGACATGGGACATGGGGTCATGGGACATCGGACATGGGGACATGGGACATGGGGACAGGGGACATGGAATATGGGACATGGGGACATGGGGACATGGGACATGGAACATGGAGACATGGGACATGGAACATGGGGACATGGGACATGGGTACATGGGACATGGGGACATGGGACATCAGACATGGGGACATGGGACATGGGGGCATGGAACATAGAACATGGGACATGGGGAGATTGGACATGGGGGCATCAGACATGGAGACATGGGGACAATGAACTTGGTGACATCGGACATAGGGACATGGGGACATGGGATATGTGGTCATGGGACATCGGACATGGGGACATGGGACATGGGACATAGGGATATTGGACATGGGGCATGGGGACATGGGACATGGCATTTGGGGACATATGACATGGGGACCTGGGACATGGGACATGGGGACATGGGACATGGAACATGGAGTCATAGGACATGGGACATGGGGACATGGGACATGGAACATGGGACATGAGGACATCGGACATGGGGACATCAGACATGGGGACATGGGGACAATAAACTTGGTGACATCGGACATAGGGACATGTGGACATGGGATATGTGGTCATGGGACATTGGACATGGGGACATGGGACATGGGACATGGAATATGGGACATGGGGACATGGGACATGGAACATGGAGACATGGGACATGGAACATGGGGACATGGGACATGGGACATGGGGACATGGGACATGAGGACATGGGAACATGAGACATGGAACATGAGACATGGGGGCATGGGGACATGGGACATGGAACATGGAGTCATGGGACATGGAACATGGGGTCATGGGACATGGGGACATGGGACATGGAATATGGGACATGGGAAACGGGGACATGGGACATGGGACATGGGGACATGTGACATGGGGACATGGGACATGGGGCATGGGGACCTGGAACATAGACCATGGGACATGGGTACATGAGACATGGAACATGGGGACATGGGACATGGGGACATGGGGACATGGGGACATGGGGACATGGGGATATGGGACATTGGGACATGGGGACATGAGGACATGGGGACAGTGGGACAGTGGGACATGGGACATGGGACATGAGACATTGGGACATGAGGACATTAGACATGGGACACGGGACATGGGACATGGGGACATGGGGACATGTGGACATGGGGACATGGGACATGTGACATAGGAGACGGGGACATGGGACATTCAATCATGGGACATGGGGAAATGGGACACGGTACATGGGACATGGGGACATGGGACATGGAACACGGGGACATGGGACACGGGGACATGGGACATGGAACACGGGGACATGGGACACGGGGACAAGGGACATGGGGACATGGCAACATGGGGAAATCAGACATTGGGACATCGGACAATGGGACATGGGACATGGGGGCGTGGGATACGGGGACATGGGATATGTGGACATGGGGACATGGGACATGGGGACATGGGACATGGGGACATCGGACATGGGGACATGGGACATGGAACACGGGGACATGGGACACGGGGACATGGGACATGGAACACGGGGACATGGGACACGGGGACATGGAACATGGGGACATGGGACATGGGGACATGGGGACATTGGGACATTGGAACATGGGGATATGGGACATTGGGACATGGGGACATGAGGACATGGGGACAGTGGGACAGTAGGACATGGGATATGGGTCATGGGACATTGGGACATGGGGACATTAGACATGGGACACGGGACATGGGACATGGGGACATGGGGACATGGGACATGTGACATAGGACACGGGGACATTGGACATTCAATCATGGGACATGGGGAAATGGGACACGGTACATGGGACATGGGGACATGGGACATGGAACACGGGGACATGGGACACGGGGACATGGGACATGGAACACAGGGACATGGGACACGGGGACAAAAGACATGGGGACATGGCAACATGGGGAAATCAGACATTGGGACATCAGACAATGGGACATGGGACATGGGGGCGTGGGATACGGGGACATGGGATATGTGGACATGGGGACATGGGACATGGGGACATGGGACATGGGGACATCGGACATGGGGACATGGGACATGGAACACGGGGACATGGGACACGGGGACATGGGACATGGAACACGGGGACATGGGACATGGGCACATGGCAACATGAGGAAATCAGACATTGGGAGATCTGACAATCGGACATGAGACATGGGGGCATGGGATAAGGGGACATGGGATAAGTGGACATGGGGACATGGGACATGGGGACATGGGACGTGGGGACATCGGACATGAGGACATGGGGACATGTGACATGGGTACATGGGACATGGAGTATGGGACATGGGGACATGGGGACATGGGACATGGTACATGGGGACATGAGGACATGGGGACATGTGACATGGGTTACATGGAACATGGGACAAGGGACATGGGGACATGGGACATGGAATGTGGGACATGGGGACATGGGACGTGGATCATGGAGACATGGGACATGGAACATGGGGACGTTGGACATGGGGACATGGGGACATGGAATATGGGACATGGGGACATGGGACATGGAACATGGAGACATGGGACATGGAACATGGGGACATGGGACATGGGGACATGGGACATGGAACATGGGACATGGGGACATGGGACATGGAACATGGAGACATGGGACATGGGGACATGTGACATGGGTACATGGGACATGGGGACATGGGACATGGGGACTTGGACATGGGACATCGGACATGGGGACATGGGACATGGGGACATAGGACATGAGGACATGGGACATGGTGACATCAGACATAGGGACATGGGGACATGGGACATGGTGTCATGGGACATTTGACATGGGGACATGGGACATGGGGACAGGGGACATGGAATATGGGACATGGGGACATGGGGACATGGGACATGGAACATGGAGACATGGGACATGGAACATGGGGACATGGGACATGGGTACATGGGACATGGGGACAAGGGACATCAGACATGGGGACATGGGACATGGGGGCATGGAACATAGAACATGGGACATGGGGAGATTGGACATGGGGGCATCAGACATGGAGACATGGGGACAATGAACTTGGTGACATCGGACATAGGGACATGGGGACATGGGATATGTGGTCATGGGACATCGGACATGGGGACATGGGACATGGGACATAGGGATATTGGACATGGGGCATGGGGACATGGAATATGGGACATGGGGACATGGGGACATGGGACATGGAACATGGAGACATGGGACATGGAACATGGGGACATGGGGACATGGGACATGGAACATGGACATGGGGACATGGAACATGGGGACATGGGACATGGGTACATGGGACATGGGGACATGGGACATCAGACATGGGGACATGGGACATGGGGGCATGGAACATAGAACATGGGACATGGGGAGATTGGACATGGGGGCATCAGACATGGAGACATGGGGACAATGAACTTGGTGACATCGGACATAGGGACATGGGGACATGGGATATGTGGTCATGGGACATCGGACATGGGGACATGGGACATGGGACATAGGGATATTGGACATGGGGCATGGGGACATGGGACATGGCATTTGGGGACATATGACATGGGGACCTGGGACATGGGACATGGGGACATGGGACATGGAACATGGAGTCATAGGACATGGGACATGGGGACATGGGACATGGAACATGGGACATGAGGACATCGGACATGGGGACATCAGACATGGGGACATGGGGACAATGAACTTGGTGACATCGGACATAGGGACATGTGGACATGGGATATGTGGTCATGGGACATTGGACATGGGGACATGGGACATGGGACATGGAATATGGGACATGGGGACATGGGACATGAGGACATGGGAACATGGGACATGGAACATGAGACATGGGGGCATGGGGACATGGGACATGGAACATGGAGTCATGGGACATGGAACATGGGGTCATGGGACATGGGGACATGGGACATGGAATACGGGACATGGGAAACGGGGACATGGGACATGGGACATGGGGACATGTGACATGGGGACATGGGACATGGGGCATGGGGACCTGGAACATAGAACATGGGACATGGGTACATGAGACATGGAACATGGGGACATGGGACATGGAACATGGGGACATGGGGACATGGGGACATTGGAACATGGGGATATGGGACATTGGGACATGGGGACATGAGGACATGGGGACAGTGGGACAGTAGGACATGGGATATGGGACATGGGACATTGGGACATGGGGACATTAGACATGGGACACGGGACATGGGACATGGGGACATGGGGACATGGGACATGTGACATAGGACACGGGGACATTGGACATTCAATCATGGGACATGGGGAAATGGGACACGGTACATGGGACATGGGGACATGGGACATGGAACACAGGGACATGGGACACGGGGACAAAAGACATGGGGACATGGCAACATGGGGAAATCAGACATTGGGACATCGGACAATGGGACATGGGACATGGGGGCGTGGGATACGGGGACATGGGATATGTGGACATGGGGACATGGGACATGGGGACATGGGACATGGGGACATCGGGCATGGGGACATGGGACATGGAACACGGGGACATGGGACACGGGGACATGGGACATGGAACACGGGGACATGAGACATGGGGACATGGCAACATGAGGAAATCAGACATTGGGACATCTGACAATCGGACATGAGACATGGGGGCATGGGATACGGGGACATGGGATAAGTGGACATGGGGACATGGGACATGGGGACATGGGACATGGGGACATAGGACATGAGGACATGGGACATGGTGACATCAGACATAGGGACATGGGGACATGGGACATGGTGTCATGGGACATCGGACATGGGGACATGGGACATGGGGACAGGGGACATGGAATATGGGACATGGGGACATGGGGACATGGGACATGGAACATGGAGACATGGGACATGGAACATGGGGACATCGGACATGGGGACATGGGACAAGGGACATGGGGACATGGGACATGGAATGTGGGACATGGGGACATGGGACGTGGATCATGGAGACATGGGACATGGAACATGGGGACATCGGACATGGGGACATGGGACATGGGACATGGGGACATGGGACATGGGGACATCGGACATGAGGACATGAGAACATGTGACATGGGTACATGGGACATGGGGACATGGGACATGGAGACATGGGGACTTGGACATGGGACATCGGACATGGGGACATGAGACATGGGGACATAGGACATGAGGACATGGGCCATGGTGACATCAGACATAGGGACATGGGGTCATGGGACATCGGACATGGGGACATGGGACATGGGGACAGGAGACATGGAATATGGGACTTGGGGACATGGGGACATGGGACAGGGAACATGGAGACATGGGACATGGAACATGGGGACATGGGGACATGGGACATGGAACATGGAGACATGGGGACATGGGACATGGGGACATCGGACATGAGGACATGAGGACATGTGACATGGGTACATGGGACATGGGGACATGGGACATGGGGACATGGGGACTTGGACATGGGACATTGGACATGGGGACATGGGACATGGGGACATAGGACATGAGGACATGGGACATGGTGACATCAGACATAGGGACATGGGGTCATGGGACATCGGACATGGGGACATGGGACATGGGGACAGGAGACATGGAATATGGGACTTGGGGACATGGGGACATGGGACAGGGAACATGGAGACATGGGACATGGAACATGGGGACATGGGGACATGGGACATGGAACATGGAGACATGGGGACATGGGACATGGAACTGGAGACATGGGTACATGGGACATGGGGACATCGGACATGGGTAATGGGGACATGGGACATGGGAAACGGGGACATGGGGACATGGGACATGGAACATTGAACATGGGACATGGGACATGGAACATTGAACATGGGACATTGGACGTGGGGACATGGGACATGGGACATGGAATATGGGACATGGGGACATGGGACATGGAACATGGAGACATGGGACGTGGAACATGGGGACATGGGACATGGGACATGGGGACATGGGACATGAGGACATGGGAACATGGGACATGGAACATGAGACATGGGTGCATGGGGACATGGGACATGGAACATGGAGTCATGGGACATGGAACATGGGGTCATGGGACATGGGGACATGGGACATGGAATATGGGACATGGGAAACGGGGACATGGGACATGGGACATGGGGACATGTGACATGGGGACATGGGACATGGGGCATGGGGACCTGGAACATAGAACATGGGACATGGGTACATGAGCCATGGAACATGGGGACATGGGACATGGAACATGGGGACATGGGGACATGGGGACATTGGAACATGGGGATATGGGACATTGGGACATGGGGACATGAGGACATGGGGACAGTGGGACAGTAGGACATGGGATATGGGACATGGGACATTGGGACATGGGGACATTAGACATGGGACACGGGACATGGGACATGGGGACATGGGGACATGGGACATGTGACATAGGACACGGGGACATTGGACATTCAATCATGGGACATGGGGAAATGGGACACGGTACATGGGACACGGGGACATGGGACATGGAACACAGGGACATGGGACACGGGGACAAAATACATGGGGACATGGCAACATGGGGAAATCAGACATTGGGACATCGGACAATGGGACATGGGACATGGGGGCGTGGGATACGGGGACATGGGATATGTGGACATGGGGACATGGGACATGGGGACATGGACATGGGGACATCGGACATGGGGACATGGGACATGGAACACGGGGACATGGGACACGGGGACATGGCAACATGAGGAAATCAGACATTGGGACATCTGACAATCGGACATGAGACATGGGGGCATGGGATACGGGGACATGGGATAAGTGGACATGGGGACATGGGACATGGGGACATGGGACATGGGGACATAGGACATGAGGACATGGGACATGGTGACATCAGACATGGGGACATGGGGACATGGGACATGGTGTCATGGGACATCGGACATGGGGACATGGGACATGGGGACAGGGGACATGGAATATGGGACATGGGGACATGGGGACATGGGACATGGAACATGGAGACATGGGACATGGAACATGGGGACATCGGACATGGGGACATGGGACAAGGGACATGGGGACATGGGACATGGAATGTGGGACATGGGGACATGGGACGTGGATCATGGAGACATGGGACATGGAACATGGGGACATCGGACATGGGGACATGGGACATGGGACATGGGGACATGGAACATGGGGACATCGGACATGAGGACATGTGACATGGGTACATGGGACATGGGGACATGGGACATGGGGACATGGGGACTTGGACATGGGACATCGGACATGGGGACATGGGACATGGGGACATAGGACATGAGGACATGGGACATGGTGACATCAGACATAGGGACATGGGGTCATGGGACATCGGACATGGGGACATGGGACATGGGGACAGGAGACATGGAATATGGGACTTGGGGACATGGGGACATGGGACAGGGAACATGGAGACATGGGACATGGAACATGGGGACATGGGGACATGGGACATGGAACATGGAGACATGGGGACATGGGACATGGAACTGGAGACATGGGTACATGGGACATGGGGACATGGGGACATGGGACATGGAACATTGAACATGGGACATGGGACATGGAACATTGAACATGGGACATTGGACATGGGGGCATGGGGACATGGGACATGGAATATGGGACATGGGGACATGGGGACATGGGACATGGAACATGGAGACATGGGACATAGACCATGAGGACATGGGACATGGGAACATGGGACATGAGGACATGGGAACATGGGACATGGAACATGGGACATGGGGGCATGGGGACATGCGACATGGAACATGGAGTCATGGGACATGGAACATGGGGTCATGGGACATGGGGACATGGGACATGGAATATGGGACATGGGGACATGGGGACATGAGACATGGAACATGGTGACATGGGACATGGAACATGGGGACATGGGACATGGGACATGGGGACATGGGACATGGAACATGGGACATGGGGACATGGGACATGGAACATGGAGATATGGGACATGGGGACATGGGACATGGGCAATGGGACATGGGGACATGGGACACGGGGACATGGGATATGGGGACATGGGACATGGAACATGGGGACATGGAGACATGGGGACATGGGACATGGGGACATGGGACATGGAACATGGAGTCATGGGACATGGAACATGGGGACATGAGACATGGGGACATGGGACATGGAATATGGGACATGGGGACATGGGGACATGGGACATGGAACATGGAGACATGGAACATGGAGACATGGGACATGGAACATGGGGACATGGGGACATGGGACATGGAACATGGAGACATGGGACATGGAACATGGGGACATGGGGCATGGGGACATGGGACATGAGGACATGGGGACATGGGACATGGAACATGGGACATGGGGACATGGGACATGGAACATGGGGACTTGGACATGGGACGTGGGACATGGGGATATGGGACATCAGACATGGGGACATGGGACATGGGGGCATGGAACATAGAACATGGGACATGGGGAGATTGGACATGGGGGCATCAGACATGGGGACATGGGGACAATGAACTTGGTGACATCGGATATAGGGACATGGGGACATGGGATATGTGGTCATGGGACATCGGACATGGGGACATGGGACATGGGACATGGGGATATGGGACATGGGGCATGGGGACATGGGACATGGCATTTGGGGACATATGACATGGGGGCCTGGGACATGGGACATGGGGACATGGGACACGGGGACATGGAACATGGGGACATGGGACATTGGGACATGGGGACATGAGGGCATGGGGACAGTGGGACAGTAGGACATGGGATATGGGACATGGGACATTGGGACATGGGGACATTAGACATGGGACACGGGACATGGGACATGGGGACATGGGGACATGGGACATGTGACATAGGACACGGGGACATTGGACATTCAATCATTGGACATGGGGAAATGGGACACGGTACATGGGACATGGGGACATGGGACATGGAACACGGGGACATGGGACACGGGGACATGGGACATGGAACACAGGGACATGGGACACGGGGACAAAAGACATGGGGACATGGCAACATGGGGAAATCAGACATTGGGACATCGGACAATGGGACATGGGACATGGGGGCGTGGGATACGGGGACATGGGATATGTGGACATGGGGACATGGGACATGGGGACATGGGACATGGGGACATCGGACATGGGGACATGGGACATGGAACACGGGGACATGGGACACGGGGACATGGGACATGGAACACGGGGACATGGGACACGGGGACATGGAACATGGGGACATGGGACATGGAACATGGGACATGGGGACATGGGACATGGAACATGGAGATATGGGACATGGGGACATGGGACATGGGCAATGGGACATGGGGACATGGGACACGGGGACATGGGATATGGGGACATGGGACATGGAACATGGGGACATGGAGACATGGGGACATGGGACATGGGGACATGGGACATGGAACATGGAGTCATGGGACATGGAACATGGGGACATGAGACATGGGGACATGGGACATGGAATATGGGACATGGGGACATGGGGACATGGGACATGGAACATGGAGACATGGGACATGGAACATGGGGACATGGGGACATGGGACATGGAACATGGAGACATGGGACATGGAACATGGGGACATGGGGCATGGGGACATGGGACATGAGGACATGGGGACATGGTACATGGAACATGGGACATGGGGACATGGGACATGGAACATGGGGACTTGGACATGGGACGTGGGACATGGGGATATGGGACATCAGACATGGGGACATGGGACATGGGGGCATGGAACATAGAACATGGGACATGGGGAGATTGGACATGGGGGCATCAGACATGGGGACATGGGGACAATGAACTTGGTGACATCGGATATAGGGACATGGGGACATGGGATATGTGGTCATGGGACATCGGACATGGGGACATGGGACATGGGACATGGGGATATGGGACATGGGGCATGGGGACATGGGACATGGCATTTGGGGACATATGACATGGGGGCCTGGGACATGGGACATGGGGACATGGGACACGGGGACATGGAACATGGGGACATGGGACATTGGGACATGGGGACATGAGGGCATGGGGACAGTGGGACAGTAGGACATGGGATATGGGACATGGGACATTGGGACATGGGGACATTAGACATGGGACACGGGACATGGGACATGGGGACATGGGGACATGGGACATGTGACATAGGACACGGGGACATTCGACATTCAATCATGGGACATGGGGAAATGGGACACGGTACATGGGACATGGGGACATGGGACATGGAACACGGGGACATGGGACACGGGGACATGGGACATGGAACACAGGGACATGGGACACGGGGACAAAAGACATGGGGACATGGCAACATGGGGAAATCAGACATTGGGACATCGGACAATGGGACATGGGACATGGGGGCGTGGGATACGGGGACATGGGATATGTGGACATGGGGACATGGGACATGGGGACATGGGACATGGGGACATCGGACATGGGGACATGGGACATGGAACACGGGGACATGGGACACGGGGACATGGGACATGGAACACGGGGACATGGGACAAGGGGACATGGAACATGGGGACATGGGACATGGAACATGGGACATGGGGACATGGGACATGGAACATGGAGATATGGGACATGGGGACATGGGACATGGGCAATGGGACATGGGGACATGGGACACGGGGACATGGGATATGGGGACATGGGACATGGAACATGGGGACATGGAGACATGGGGACATGGGACATGGGGACATGGGACATGGAACATGGAGTCATGGGACATGGAACATGGGGACATGAGACATGGGGACATGGGACATGGAATATGGGACATGGGGACATGGGGACATGGGACATGGAACATGGGGACATGGGGACATGGGACATGGAACATGGAGACATGGGACATAGAACATGGGGACATGGGGCATGGGGACATGGGACATGAGGACATGGGGACATGGTACATGGAACATGGGACATGGGGACATGGGACATGGAACATGGGGACTTGGACATGGGACGTGGGACATGGGGATATGGGACATCAGACATGGGGACATGGGACATGGGGGCATGGAACATAGAACATGGGACATGGGGAGATTGGACATGGGGGCATCAGACATGGGGACATGGGGACAATGAACTTGGTGACATCGGATATAGGGACATGGGGACATGGGATATGTGGTCATGGGACATCGGACATGGGGACATGGGACATGGGACATGGGGATATGGGACATGGGGCATGGGGACATGGGACATGGCATTTGGGGACATATGACATGGGGGCCTGGGACATGGGACATGGGGACATGGGACACGGGGAGATGGAACATGGGGACATGGGACATTGGGACATGGGGACATGAGGGCATGGGGACAGTGGGACAGTAGGACATGGGATATGGGACATGGGACATTGGGACATGGGGACATTAGACATGGGACACGGGACATGGGACATGGGGACATGGGGACATGGGACATGTGACATAGGACACGGGGACATTGGACATTCAATCATGGGACATGGGGAAATGGGACACGGTACATGGGACATGGGGACATGGGACATGGAACACGGGGACATGGGACACGGGGACATGGGACATGGAACACAGGGACATGGGACACGGGGACAAAAGACATGGGGACATGGCAACATGGGGAAATCAGACATTGGGACATCGGACAATGGGACATGGGACATGGGGGCGTGGGATACGGGGACATGGGATATGTGGACATGGGGACATGGGACATGGGGACATGGGACAAGGGGACATCGGACATGGGGACATGGGACATGGAATACGGGGACATGGGACACGGGGACATGGGACATGGAACACGGGGACATGGGACATGGGGACATGGCAACATGAGGAAATCAGACATTGGGACATCTGACAATCGGACATGAGACATGGGGGCATGGGATACGGGGACATGGGATAAGTGGACATGGGGACATGGGACATGGGGACATGGGACGTGGGGACATCGGACATGAGGACATGGGGACATGTGACATGGGTACATGGGACATGGAATATGGGACATGAAGACATGGGGACATGGGACATGGTACATGGGGACATGGAACATGGGGACATGGGACATGGGGACATGGGACATGAGGACATGGGAACATGGGACATGGAACATGAGACATGGGGGCATGTTGACATGGGACATGGAACATGGAGTCATGGGACATGGAACATGGGGTCATGGGACATGGGGACATGGGACATGGAATATGGGACATGGGGACATGG
The DNA here is from genome assembly GCF_044704955.1 of Pristiophorus japonicus. Taxonomy (NCBI): domain Eukaryota; kingdom Metazoa; phylum Chordata; class Chondrichthyes; family Pristiophoridae; genus Pristiophorus; species Pristiophorus japonicus. The sequence goes on from NC_091983.1 coordinate 57,042,533, forward strand.
GACATGGAACATGGAGACATGGGACATGGAACATGGGGACATGGGACATGGGACATGGGGACATGGGACATGGGGACATGGGACATGGAACATGGAGACATGGGACATGGAGACATGTGACATGGGTACATGGGACATGGGGACATGGGACATGGGGACTTGGACATGGGACATCGGACATGGGGACATGGGACATGGGGACATAGGACATGAGGACATGGGACATGGTGACATCAGACATAGGGACATGGGGACATGGGACATGGTGTCATGGGACATCGGACATGGGGACATGGGACATGGGGACAGGGGACATGGAATATGGGACATGGGGACATGGGGACATGGGACATGGAACATGGAGACATGGGACATGGAACATGGGGACATCGGACATGGGGACATGGGACATGGGACATGGGGACATGGGACATGGAATGTGGGACATGGGGACATGGGACATGGATCATGGAGACATGGGACATGGAACATGGGGACATCGGACATGGGGACATGGAAATGGGACATGGGGACATGGGACATGGGGACATCGGACATGAGGACATGAGGACATGTGACATGGGTACATGGGACATGGGGACATGGGACATGGGGACATGGGGACTTGGACATGGGACATCGGACATGGGGACATGGGACATGGGGACATAGGACATGAGGACATGGGACATGGTGACATCAGACATAGGGACATGTGGTCATGGGACATCGGACATGGGGACATGGGACATGGGGACAGGAGACATGGAATATGGGACTTGGGGACATGGGGACATGGGACAGGGAACATGGAGACATGGGACATGGAACATGGGGACATGGGGACATGGGACATGGAACATGGAGACATGGGGACATGGGACATGGAACTGGAGACATGGGTACATGGGACATGGGGACATCGGACATGGGTAATGGGGCATGTGACATGGGGACATGGGAAACGGGGACATGGGGACATGGGACATGGAACATTGAACATGGGACATGGGTCATGGAACATTGAACATGGGACATTGGACATGGGGGCATGGGGACATGGGACATGGAATATGGGACATGGGGACATGGGGACATAGACCATGAGGACATGGGACATGGGAACATGGGACATGAGGACATGGGAACATGGGACATGGAACATGGGACATGGGGGCATGGGGACATGCGACATGAACATGGAGTCATGGGACATGGAACATGGGGTCATGGGACATGGGGACATGGGACATGGAATATGGGACATGGGGACATGGGGACATGAGACATGGAACATGGTGACATGGGACATGGGACATGGGGACATGGGACATGGGGACATGGGACATGGGGACATGGGACATGGTGACATGGGACATGGAACATGGAGACATGGGACATGGGACATGGGCAATGGGACATGGGGACATGGGACACGGGGACATGGGATATGGGGACATGGGACATGGAACATGGGGACATGGAGACATGGGGACATGGGACATGGGGACATGGGACATGGAACATGGAGACATGGGACATGGAACATGGGGACATGGGGCATGGGGACATGGGACATGAGGACATGGGGACATGGGACATAGAACATGGGACATGGGGACATGGGGACATGGGACATGGAAAATGGGGACTTGGACATGGGACGTGGGACATGGGGATATGGGACATCAGACATGGGGACATGGGACATGGGGGCATGGAACATAGAACATGGGACATGGGGAGATTGGACATGGGGGCATCAGACATGGGGACATGGGGACAATGAACTTGGTGACATCGGACATAGGGACATGGGGACATGGGATATGTGGTCATGGGACATCGGACATGGGGACATGGGACATGGGACATGGGGATATGGGACATGGGGCATGGGGACATGGGACATGGCATTTGGGGACATATGACATGGGGACCTGGGACATGGGACATGGGGACATGGGACATGGAACATGGAGTCATAGGACATGGAACATGGGGACATGGGACATGGAACATGGGACATGAGGACATCGGACATGAGGACATCAGACATGGTGACATGGGGACAATGAACTTGGTGACATCGGACATAGGGACATGTGGACATGGGATATGTGGACATGGGACATTGGACATGGTGACATGGGACATGGGACATGGAATATGGGACATGGCGACATGGGACATGGAACATGCAGACATGGGACATGGAACATGGGGACATGGGACATGGGACATGGGGACATGGGACATGAGGACATGGGAACATGGGACATGGAACATGAGACATGGGGGCATGGGGACATGGGACATGGAACACGGAGTCATGGGACATGGAACATGGGGTCATGGGACATGGGGACATGGGACATGGAATATGGGACATGGGGACATGGGGAAATGTGACATGGAACATGGAGACATGGGGACATGGAACATGGGGACATAGGACATGGGGACATGGGACATGGGGACATGGGACATGGAACATGGGACATGGGGACATGGGACATGGAACATGGAGACATGGGACAAGGGGACATGGGACATGGGGACATGGGCCATGGGGCATGGGGACATGGGACATGGGGACATGGGATATGGGGACATGGGACATGGAACATGGGGACATGGGACATGGTGGCATGGGACATGGGCCATGGGACATGGGGACATGGGGACATCGGACATGGGGACATGGGACATGGGACATGGGCAATGGGACATGGGGCATGGGGACATGGGACATGGCATTTGGGGACATATGACATGGGGACCTGGGACATGGGACATGGGACATGGAATATGGGACATGGGGACATGGGGACATGGGACATGGAACATGGAGACATGGGACATGGAACATGGGGACATGGAACATGGGGACATGGGACATGGAACATGTGACATGGGTACATGGGACATGGGGACATGGGGCATGGGGACATTGGGACTTGGACATGGGACATCGGACATGGGGACATGGGACATGGGGACATAGGACATGAGGACATGGGACATGGTGACATCAGACATAGGGACATGGGGACATGGGACATGGGGTCATGGGACATCGGACATGGGGACATGGGACATGGGACATAGGGATATTGGACATGGGGCATGGGGACATGGGACATGGCATTTGGGGACATATGACATGGGGACCTGGGACATGGGACATGGGGACATGGGACATGGAACATGGAGTCATAGGACATGGGACATGGGGACATGGGACATGGTGTCATGGGACATCGGACATGGGGACATGGGACATGGGGACAGGGGACATGGAATATGGGACATGGGGACATGGGGACATGGGACATGGAACATGGAGACATGGGACATGGAACATGGGGACATGGGACATGGGTACATGGGACATGGGGACATGGGAAATCAGACATGGGGACATGGGACATGGGGGCATGGAACATAGAACATGGGACATGGGGAGATTGGACATGGGGGCATCAGACATGGAGACATGGGGACAATGAACTTGGTGACATCGGACATAGGGACATGGGGACATGGGATATGTGGTCATGGGACATCGGACATGGGGACATGTGACATGGGACATAGGGATATTGGACATGGGGCATGGGGACATGGGACATGGCATTTGGGGACATATGACATGGGGACCTGGGACATGGGACATGGGGACATGGGACATGGAACATGGAGTCATAGGACATGGGACATGGGGACATGGGACATGGAACATGGGACATGAGGACATCGGACATGGGGACATCAGACATGGGGACCTGGGGACAATGAACTTGGTGACATCGGACATAGGGACATGTGGACATGGGATATGTGGTCATGGGACATTGGACATGGGGACATGGGACATGGGACATGGAATATGGGACATGGGGACATGGGACATGGAACATGGAGACATGGGACATGGAACATGGGGACATGGGACTTGGGACATGGGGACATGGGACATGAGGACATGGGAACATGGGACATGGAACATGAGACATGGGGGCATGGGGACATGGGACATGGAACATGGAGTCATGGGACATGGAACATGGGGTCATGGGACATGGGGACATGGGACATGGAATATGGGACATGGGAAACGGGGACATGGGGACATGGGACATGGGACATGTGACATGGGGACATGGGACATGGGGCATGGGGACCTGGAACATAGAACATGGGACATGGGTACATGAGACATGGAACATGGGGACATGGGACATGGGGACATGGGGACATGGGGACATGGGGACATTGGAACATGGGGATATGGGACATTGGGACATGGGGACATGAGGACATGGGGACAGTGGGACAGTGGGACATGGGACATGGGACATGGGACATTGGGACATGAGGACATTAGACATGGGACACGGGACATGGGACATGGGGACATGGGGACATGGGGACATGGGGACTTGGGGACATGGGACATGTGACATAGGACACGGGGACAGGGGGACATGTGACATGGGTACATGGGACATGGAATATGGGACATGAAGACATGGGGACATGGGACATGGTACATGGGGACATGGAACATGGGGACATGGGACATGGGGACAAAGGACATGAGGACATGGGAACATGGGACATGGAACATGAGACATGGGGGCACGTGGACATGGGACATGGAACATGGAGTCATGGGACATGGAACATGGGGTCATGGGACATGGGGACATGGGACATGGAATATGGGACATGGGGACATGGGACATGGAACATGGAGACATGGGACATGGAACATGGGGACATGGGACATGGGGACATGGGACATGGAACATGGGACATGGGGAGATTGGACATGGGGGCATCAGACATGGAGACATGGGGACAATGAACTTGGTGACATCGGACATAGGGACATGGGGACATGGGATATGTGGTCATGGGACATCGGACATGGGGACATGTGACATGGGACATAGGGATATTGGACATGGGGCATGGGGACATGGGACATGGCATTTGGGGACATATGAAATGGGGACCTGGGACATGGGACATGGGGACATGGGACATGGAACATGGAGTCATAGGACATGGGACATGGGGACATGGGACATGGAACATGGGACATGAGGACATCGGACATGGGGACATCAGACATGGGGACCTGGGGACAATGAACTTGGTGACATCGGACATAGGGACATGTGGACATGGGATATGTGGTCATGGGACATTGGACATGGGGACATGGGACATGGGACATGGAATATGGGACATGGGGACATGGGACATGGAACATGGAGACATGGGACATGGAACATGGGGACATGGGACTTGGGACATGGGGACATGGGACATGAGGACATGGGAACATGGGACATGGAACATGAGACATGGGGGCATGGGGACATGGGACATGGAACATGGAGTCATGGGACATGGAACATGGGGTCATGGGACATGGGGACATGGGACATGGAATATGGGACATGGGAAACGGGGACATGGGGACATGGGACATGGGACATGTGACATGGGGACATGGGACATGGGGCATGGGGACCTGGAACATAGAACATGGGACATGGGTACATGAGACATGGAACATGGGGACATGGGACATGGGGACATGGGGACATGGGGACATGGGGACATTGGAACATGGGGATATGGGACATTGGGACATGGGGACATGAGGACATGGGGACAGTGGGACAGTGGGACATGGGACATGGGACATGGGACATTGGGACATGAGGACATTAGACATGGGACACGGGACATGGGACATGGGGACATGGGGACATGGGGACATGGGGACTTGGGGACATGGGACATGTGACATAGGACACGGGGACAGGGGGACATGTGACATGGGTACATGGGACATGGAATATGGGACATGAAGACATGGGGACATGGGACATGGTACATGGGGACATGGAACATGGGGACATGGGACATGGGGACAAAGGACATGAGGACATGGGAACATGGGACATGGAACATGAGACATGGGGGCATGTGGACATGGGACATGGAACATGGAGTCATGGGACATGGAACATAGGGTCATGGGACATGGGGACATGGGACATGGAATATGGGACATGGGGACATGGGACATGGAACATGGAGACATGGGACATGGAACATGGGGACATGGGACATGGGGACATGGGACATGGAACATGGGACATGGGGACATGGGACATGGAACATGGAGACATGGGACATGGGGACATGTGACATGGGTACATGGGACATGGGGACATGGGACATGGGGACTTGGACATGGGACATCGGACATGGGGACATGGGACATGGGGACATAGGACATGAGGACATGGGGCATGGTGACATCAGACATAGGGACATGGGGACATGGGACATGGGACATGGTGTCATGGGACATCGGACATGGGGACATGGGACATGGGGACAGGGGACATGGAATATGGGACATGGGGACATGGGGACATGGGACATGGAACATGGAGACATGGGACATGGAACATGGGGACATCGGACATGGGGACATGGGACATGGGACATGGGGACATGGGACATGGAATGTGGGACATGGGGACATGGGACATGGATCATGGAGACATGGGACATGGAACATGGGGACATCGGACATGGGGACATGGGACATGGGACATGGGGACATGGGACATGGGGACATCGGACATGAGGACATGAGGACATGTGACATGGGTACATGGGACATGGGGACATGGGACATGGGGACATGGGGACTTGGACATGGGACATCGGACATGGGGACATGGGACATGGGGACATAGGACATGAGGACATGGGACATGGTGACATCAGACATAGAGACATGGGGTCATGGGACATCGGACATGGGGACATCGGACATGGGGACATGCGACATGGAACATGGGGACATAAGACACGGGGACATGGGACATGGAACACGGGGACATGGGACACGGGGACATGGAACATGGGGACATGGGACATGGGGACATGGGGACATTGGGACATTGGAACATGGGGATATGGGACATTGGGACATGGGGACATGAGGACATGGGGACAGTGGGACAGTAGGACATGGGATATGGGACATGGGACATTGGGACATGGGGACATTAGACATGGGACACGGGACATGGGACATGGGGACATGGGGACATGGGACATGTGACATAGGACACGGGGACATTGGACATTCAATCATGGGACATGGGGAAATGGGACACGGTACATGGGACATGGGGACATGGGACATGGAACACGGGGACATGGGACACGGGGACATGGGACATGGAACACAGGGACATGGGACACGGGGACAAAAGACATGGGGACATGGCAACATGGGGAAATCAGACATTGGGACATCAGACAATGGGACATGGGACATGGGGGCGTGGGATACGGGGACATGGGATATGTGGACATGGGGACATGGGACATGGGGACATGGGACATGGAACACGGGGACATGGGACATGGGGACATGGGACATGGAACACGGGGACATGGGACACGGGGACATGGGACATGGAACACGGGGACTTGGGACATGGGGACATGGCAACATGAGGAAATCAGACATTGGTACATCTGACAATCGGACATGAGACATGGGGGCACGGGATACGGGGACATGGGATAAGTGGACATGGGGACATGGGGCATGGGGACATGGGACGTGGGGACATCGGACATGAGGACATGGGGACATGTGACATGGGTACATGGGACATGGAATATGGGACATGAAGACATGGGGACATGGGACATGGTACATGGGGACATGGAACATGGGGACATGGGACATGGGGACATGGGACATGAGGACATGGGAACATGGGACATGGAACATGAGACATGGGGGCATGTTGACATGGGACATGGAACATGGAGTCATGGGACATGGAACATGGGGTCATGGGACATGGGGACATGGGACATGGAATATGGGACATGGGGACATGGGACATGGAACATGGAGACATGGGACATGGAACATGGGGACATGGGACATGGGGACATGGGACATGGAACATGGGACATGGGGACATGGGACATGGAACATGGAGACATGGGACATGGGGACATGTGACATGGGTACATGGGACATGGGGACATGGGACATGGGGACTTGGACATGGGACATCGGACATGGGGACATGGGACATGGGGACATAGGACATGAGGACATGGGACATGGTGACATCAGACATAGGGACATGGGGACATGGGACATGGTGTCATGGGACATCGGACATGGGGACATGGGACTTGGGGACAGGGGACATGGAATATGGGACATGAGGACATGGGGACATGGGACATGGAACATGGAGACATGGAACATGGAACATGGGGACATCGGACATGGGGACATGGGACATGGGACATGGGGACATGGGACATGGAATGTGGGACATGGGGACATGGGACATGGATCATGGAGACATGGGACATGGAACATGGGGACATCGGACATGGGGACATGGGACATGGGACATGGGGACATGGGACATGGGGACATCGGACATGAGGACATGAGGACATGTGACATGGGTACATGGGACATGGGGACATGGGACATGGGAACATGGGGACTTGGACATGGGACATCGGACATGCGGACATGGGACATGGGGACATAGGACATGAGGACATGGGATATGGTGACATCAGACATAGAGACATGGGGTCATGGGACATCGGACATGGGGACATGGGACATGGGGACAGGAGACATGGAATATGGGACTTGGGGACATGGGGACATGGGACAGGGAACATGGAGACGGGACATGGAACATGGGGACATGGGGACATGGGACATGGAACATGGAGACATGGGGACATGGGACATGGAACTGGAGACATGGGTACATGGGACATGGGGACATCGGACATGGGTAATGGGGACATGGGACATGGGGACATGGGAAACGGGGACATGGGGACATGGGACATGGAACATTGAACATGGGACATGGGTCATGGAACATTGAACATGGGACATTGGACATGGGGGCACGGGGACATGGGATATGGAATATGGGACATGGGGACATGGGGACATGGGACATGGAACATGGAGACATGGGACATGGACCATGAGGACATGGGACATGGGAACATGGGACATGAGGACATGGGAACATGGGACATGGAATATGGGACATGGGGGCATGGGGACATGCGACACGGAACATGGAGTCATGGGACATGGAACATGGGGTCATGGGACATGGGGACATGGGACATGGGCAATGGGACATGGGGACATGGGGACATGAGACATGGAACATGGTGACATGGGACATGGAACATGGGGACATGGGACATGGGGACATGGGGACATGGGGACATGGGACATGGAACATGGGACATGGGGACATGGGACATGGAACATGGAGACATGGGACATGGGGACATGGGACATGGAATATGGGACATGGGGACATGGGACATGGAACATGGAGACATGGGACATGGAACATGGGGACATGGGGACATGGGACATGGAACATGGAGACATGGGACATGGAACATGGAGACATGGGGCATGGGGACATGGGACATGAGGACATGGGGACATGGGACATGGAACATGGGACATGGGGACATGGGGACATGGGACATGGAAAATGGGGACTTGGACATGGGACGTGGGACATGGGGATATGGGACATCAGACATGGGGACATGGGGCATGGGGGCATGGAACATAGAACATGGGACATGGGGAGATTGGACATGGGGGCATCAGACATGGGGACATGGGGACAATGAACTTGGTGACATCGGACATAGGGACATGGGGACATGGGATATGTGGTCATGGGACATCGGACATGGGGACATGGGACATGGGACATGGGGATATGGGACATGGGGCATGGGGACATGGGACATGGCATTTGGGGACATATGACATGGGGACCTGGGACATGGGACATGGGGACATGGGACATGGAACATGGAGTCATAGGACATGGAAGATGGGGACATGGGACATGGAACATGGGACATGAGGACATCGGACATGAGGACATCAGACATGGTGACATGGGGACAATGAACTTGGTGACATCGGACATAGGGACATGTGGACATGGGATATGTGGACATGGGACATTGGACATGGTGACATGGGACATGGGACATGGGACATGGAATATGGGACATGGCGACATGGGACATGGAACATGCAGACATGGGACATGGAACATGGGGACATGGGACATGGGACATTGGGACATGGGACATGAGGACATGGGAACATGGGACATGGAACATGAGACATGGGGGCATGGGGACATGGGACATGGAACACGGCGTCATGGGACATGGAACATGGGGTCATGGGACATGGGGACATGGGACATGGAATATGGGACATGGGGACATGGGGAAATGTGACATGGAACATGGAGACATGGGACATGGAACATGGGGACATAGGACATGGGGACATGGGACATGGGGACATGGGACATGGAACATGGGACATGGGGACATGGGACATGGAACATGGAGACATGGGACATGGGGACATGGGACATGGGGACATGGGCCATGGGGCATGGGGACATGGGACATGGGGACATGGGATATGGGGACATGGGACATGGAACATGGGGACATGGGACATGGTGACATGGGACATGGGCCATGGGACATGGGGACATGGGGACATCGGACATGGGGACATGGGACATGGGACATGGGCAATGGGACATGGGGCATGGGGACATGGGACATGGCATTTGGGGACATATGACATGGGGACCTGGGACATGGGACATGGAACATGGAATATGGAACATGGGGACATGGGGACATGGGACATGGAACATGGAGACATGGGACATGGAACATGGGGACATGCTACATGGGGACATGGGACATGGGGACATGGGGACTTGGACATGGGACATCGGACATGGGGACATGGGACATGGGGACATAGGACATGAGGACATGGGACATGGTGACATCAGACATAGGGACATGGGGACATGGGACATGGGGTCATGGGACATCGGACATGGGGACATGGGACATGGGGACAGGGGACATGGAATATGGGACATGGGGACATGGGGACATGGGACATGGAACATGGAGACATGGGACATGGAACATGGGGACATGGGGACATGGGACATGGAACATGGAGACATGGGACATGGAACATGGGGACATGGGGACATGGGACATGGAACACGGGGACATGGGACACGGGGACAAGGGACATGGGGACATGGCAACATGGGGAAATCAGACATTGGGACATCGGACAATGGAACATGGGACATGGGGGCGTGGGATACGGGGACATGGGATATGTGGACATGGGGACATGGGACATGGGGACATGGGACATGGGGACATCGGACATGGGGACATGGGACATGGAACACGGGGACATGGAACACGGGGACATGGGACATGGGGGCATGGGGACATGCGACATGGAACATGGAGTCATGGGACATGGAACATGGGGTCATGGGACATGGGGACATGGGACATGGAATATGGGACATGGGGACATGGGGACATGAGACATGGAACATGGTGACATGGGACATGGAACATGGGGACATGGGACATGGGGACATGGGACATGGGGACATGGGACATGGAACATGGGACATGGGGACATGGGACATGGAACATGGAGACATGGGACATGGGGACATGGGACATGGGCAATGGGACATGGGGACATGGGACACGGGGACATGGGATATGGGGACATGGGACATGGAACATGGGGACATGGAGACATGGGGACATGGGACATGGGGACATGGGGACATGGGACATGGAACATGGAGTCATGGGACATGGAACATGGGGACATGGGACATGGGGACATGGGACATGGAATATGGGACATGGGGACATGGGACATGGAACATGGAGACATGGGACATGGAACATGGGGACATGGGGACATGGGACATGGAACATGGAGACATGGGACATGGAACATGGAGACATGGGGCATGGGGACATGGGACATGAGGACATGGGGACATGGGACATGGAACATGGGACATGGGGACATGGGGACATGGGACATGGAACATGGGGACTTGGACATGGGACGTGGGACATGGGGATATGGGACATCAGACATGGGGACATGGGGCATGGGGGCATGGAACATAGAACATGGGACATGGGGAGATTGGACATGGGGGCATCAGACATGGGGACATGGGGACAATGAACTTGGTGCCATCGGACATAGGGACATGGGGACATGGGATATGTGGTCATGGGACATCGGACATGGGGACATGGGACATGGGACATGGGGATATGGGACATGGGGCATGGGGACATGGGACATGGCATTTGGGGACATATGACATGGGGACCTGGGACATGGGACATGGGGACATGGGACATGGAACATGGAGTCATAGGACATGGAAGATGGGGACATGGGACATGGAACATGGGACATGAGGACATCGGACATGAGGACATCAGACATGGTGACATGGGGACAATGAACTTGGTGACATCGGACATAGGGACATGTGGACATGGGATATGTGGACATGGGACATTGGACATGGTGACATGGGACATGGGACATGGGACATGGAATATGGGACATGGCGACATGGGACATGGAACATGCAGACATGGGACATGGAACATGGGGACATGGGACATGGGACATGGGGACATGGGACATGAGGACATGGGAACATGGGACATGGAACATGAGACATGGGGGCATGGGGACATGGGACATGGAACACGGAGTCATGGGACATGGAACATGGGGTCATGGGACATGGGGACATGGGACATGGAATATGGGACATGGGGACATGGGGAAATGTGACATGGAACATGGAGACATGGGACATGGAACATGGGGACATAGGACATGGGGACATGGGACATGGGGACATGGGACATGGAACATGGGACATGGGGACATGGGACATGGAACATGGAGACATGGGACATGGGGACATGGGACATGGGGACATGTGCCATGGGGCATGGGGACATGGGACATGGGGACATGGGATATGGGGACATGGGACATGGAACATGGGGACATGGGACATGGTGACATGGGACATGGGCCATGGGACATGGGGACATGGGGACATCGGACATGGGGACATGGGACATGGGACATGGGCAATGGGACATGGGGCATGGGGACATGGGACATGGCATTTGGGGACATATTACATGGGGACCTGGGACATGGGACATGGAACATGGAATATGGAACATGGGGACATGGGGACATGGGACATGGAACATGGAGACATGGGACATGGAACATGGGGACATGGGACATGGGGACATGGGACATGGGGACATGGGGACTTGGACATGGGACATCGGACATGGGGACATGGGACATGGGGACATAGGACATGAGGACATGGGACATGGTGACATCAGACATAGGGACATGGGGACATGGGACATGGGGTCATGGGACATCGGACATGGGGACATGGGACATGGGGACAGGGGACATGGAATATGGGACATGGGGACATGGGGACATGGAACATGGAACATGGAGACATGGGACATGGAACATGGGGACATGGGGACATGGGACATGGAACATGGAGACATGGGACATGGAACATGGGGACATGGGGACATGGGACATGGAACACGGGGACATGGGACACGGGGACAAGGGACATGGGGACATGGCAACATGGGGTCATGGGACATCGCACATGGGGACATGGGACATGGGGACAGGGGACATGGAATATGGGACATGGGGACATGGGGACATGGGACATGGAACATGGAGACATGGGACATGGAACATGGGGACATGGGGACATGGGACATGGAACATGGAGACATGGGACATGGAACATGGGGACATGGGGACATGGGACATGGAACACGGGGACATGGGACACGGGGACAAGGGACATGGGGACATGGCAACATGGGGAAATCAGACATTGGGACATCGGACAATGGAACATGGGACATGGGGGCGTGGGATACGGGGACATGGGATATGTGGACATGGGGACATGGGACATGGGGACATGGGACATGGGGACATCGGACATGGGGACATGGGACATGGAACACGGGGACATGGAACACGGGGACATGGGACATGGAACACGGGGACATGGGACACGGGGACATGGAACATGGGGACATGGGACATGGGGACATGGGGACATTGGGACATTGGAACATGGGGATATGGGACATTGGGACATGGGGACATGAGGACATGGGGACAGTGGGACAGTAGGACATGGGATATGGGACATGGGACATGGGGACATGGGGACATGGGACATGTGACATAGGACACGGGGACATTGGACATTCAATCATGGGACATGGGGAAATGGGACACGGTACATGGGACATGGGGACATGGGACATGGAACACGGGGACATGGGACACGGGGACATGGGACATGGAACACAGGGACATGGGACACGGGGACAAAAGACATGGGGACATGGCAACATGGGGAAATCAGACATTGGGACATCAGACAATGGGACATGGGACATGGGGGCGTGGGATACGGGGACATGGGATATGTGGACATGGGGACATGGGGACATGGGACATAGAACATGGAGACATGGGACATGGAACATGGGGACATGGGGACATGGGACATGGAACATGGAGACATGGGACATGGAACATGGGGACATGGGACATGGGTACATGGGACATGGGGACATGGGACATCAGACATGGGGCCATGGGACATGGGGGCATGGAACATAGAACATGGGACATGGGGAGATTGGACATGGGGACATCAGACATGGGGACATGGGGACAATGAACTTGGTGACATCGGACATAGGGACATGTGGACATGGGATATGTGGTCATGGGACATTGGACATGGGGACATGGGACATGGGACATGGAATATGGGACATGGGGACATGGGACATGGAACATGGAGACATGGGACATGGAACATGGGGACATGGGACATGGGACATGGGGACATGGGACATGAGGACATGGGAACATGGGACATGGAACATGAGACATGGGGGCATGGGGACATGGGACATGGAACATGGAGTCATGGGACATGGAACATGGGGTCATGGGACATGCGGACATGGGACATGGAATATGGGACATGGGAAACGGGGACATGGGGCATGGGGACATGTGACATGGGGACATGGGACATGGGGCATGGGGACCAGGAACATAGAACATGGGACATGGGTACATGAGACATGGAACATGGGGACATGGGACATGGGGACATGGGGACATGGGGACATGGGGACATTGGAACATGGGGATATGGGACATTGGGACATGGGGACATGAGGACATGGGGACAGTGGGACAGTGGGACATGGGACATGGGACATGGGACATTGGGACATGAGGACATTAGACATGGGACACGGGACATGGGACATGGGGACATGGGGACATGGGGACATGGGGACATGGGACATGTGACATAGGACACGGGGACATGGGACATTCAATCATGGGACATGGGGAAATGGGACACGGTACATGGGACATGGGGACATGGGACATGGAACACAGGGACATGGGACACGGGGACATGGGACATGGAACACGGGGACATGGGACACGAGGACAAGGGACATGGGGACATGGCAACATGGGGAAATCAGACATTGGGACATCGGACAATGGGACATGGGACATGGGGGCGTGGGATACGGGGACATGGGATATGTGGACATGGGGACATGGGACATGGGGACATGGGACATGGGGACATCGGACATGGGGACATGGGACATGGAACACGGGGACATGGGACACGGGGACATGGGACATGGAACACGGGGACATGGGACACGGGGACATGGAACATGGGGACATGGGACATGGGGACATGGGGACATTGGGACATTGGAACATGGGGATATGGGACATTGGGACATGGGGACATGAGGACATGGGGACAGTGGGACAGTGGGACATGGGATATGGGACATGGGACATTGGGACATGGGGACATTAGACATGGGACACGGGACATGGGACATGGGGACATGGGGACATGGGACATGTGACATAGGACACGGGGACATTGGACATTCAATCATGGGACATGGGGAAATGGGACACGGTACATGGGACATGGGGACATGGGACATGGAACACGGGGACATGGGACACGGGGACATGGGACATGGAACACAGGGACATGGGACACGGGGACAAAAGACATGGGGACATGGTAACATGGGGAAATCAGACATTGGGACATCAGACAATGGGACATGGGACATGGGGGCGTGGGATACGGGGACATGGGATATGTGGACATGGGGACATGGGGACATGGGACATGGAACATGGAGACATGGGACATGGAACATGGGGACATGGGGACATGGGACATGGAACATGGCGACATGGGACATGGAACATGGGGACATGGGACATGGGTACATGGGACATGGGGACATGGGACATCAGACATGGGGCCATGGGACATGGGGGCATGGAACATAGAACATGGGACATGGGGAGATTGGACATGGGGGCATCAGACATGGAGACATGGGGACAATGAACTTGGTGACATCGGACATAGGGACATGGGGACATGGGATATGTGGTCATGGGACATCGGACATGGGGACATGGGACATGGGACATAGGGATATTGGACATGGGGCATGGGGACATGGGACATGGCATTTGGGGACATAGGACATGGGGACCTGGGTCATGGGACATGGGGACATGGGACATGGAACATGGAGTCATAGGACATGGGACATGGGGACATGGGACATGGAACATGGGACATGAGGACATCGGACATGGGGACATCAGACATGGGGACATGGGGACAATGAACTTGGTGACATCGGACATAGGGACATGTGGACATGGGATATGTGGTCATGGGACATTGGACATGGGGACATGGGACATGGGACATGGAATATGGGACATGGGGACATGGGACATGGAACATGGAGACATGGGACATGGAACATGGGGACATGGGACATGGGACATGGGACATGGGGACATGGGACATGAGGACATGGGAACATGGGACATGGAACATGAGACATGGGGGCATGGGGACATGGGACATGGAACATGGAGTCATGGGACATGGAACATGGGGTCATGGGACATGGGGACATGGGACATGGAATATGGGACATGGGAAACGGGGACATGGGACATGGGACATGGGGACATGTGACATGGGGACATGGGACATGGGGCATGGGGACCTGGAACATAGAACATGGGACATGGGTACATGAGACATGGAACATGGGGACATGGGACATGGGGACATGGGGACATGGGGACATGGGGACATTGCAACATGGGGATATGGGACATTGGGACATGGGGACATGAGGACATGGGGACAGTGGGACAGTGGGACATGGGACATGGGACATGGGACATTGGGACTCGAGGACATTAGACATGGGACACGGGACATGGGACATGGGGACATGGGGACATGGGGACATGGGACATGTGACATAGGACACGGGGACATGGGACATTCAATCATGGGACATGGGGAAATGGGACACGGTACATGGGACATGGGGACATGGGACATGGAACACGGGGACATGGGACACGGGGACATGGGACATGGAACACGGGGACATGGGACACGGGGACAAGGGACATGGGGACATGGCAACATGGGGAAATCAGACATTGGGACATCGGACAATGGGACATGGGACATGGGGGCGTGGGATACGGGGACATGGGATATGTGGACATGGGGACATGGGACATGGGGACATGGGACATGGGGACATCGGACATGGGGACATGGGACATGGAACACGGGGACATGGGACACGGGGACATGGGACATGGAACACGGGGACATGGGACATGGGGACATGGCAACATGAGGAAATCAGACATTGGGACATCTGACAATCGGACATGAGACATGGGGGCATGGGATACGGGGACATCGGATAAGTGGACATGGGGACATGGGACATGGGGGCATGGGACGTGGGGACATCGGACATGAGGACATGGGGACATGTGACATGGGTACATGGGACATGGAATATGGGACATGGGGACATGGGGACATGGGACATGGTACATGGGGACATGGAACATGGGGACATGGGACATGGGGACATGGGACATGAGGACATGGGAACATGGGACATGGAACATGAGACATGGGGGCATGTGGACATGTTCCATGTCCCATGGAGTCATGGGACATGGAACATGGGGTCATGGGACATGGGGACATGGGACATGGAATATGGGACATGGGGACATGGGACATGGAACATGGAGACATGGGACATGGAACATGGGGACATGGGACATGGGGACATGGGACATGGAACATGGGACATGGGGACATGGGACATGGAACATGGAGACATGGGACATGGGGACATGTGACATGGGTACATGGGACATGGGGACATGGGACATGGGGACTTGGACATGGGACATCGGACATGGGGACATGGGACATGGGGACATAGGACATGAGGACATGGGACATGGTGACATCAGACATAGGGACATGGGGACATGGGGCATGGTGTCATGGGACATGGAACATGGGGACATGGGGACATGGGACATGGAACATGGAGACATGGGACATGGAACATGGGGACATGGGACATGGGTACATGGGACATGGGGACATGGGACATCAGACATGGGGACATGGGACATGGGGGCATGGAACATAGAACATGGGACATGGGGAGATTGGACATGGGGGCATCAGACATGGAGACATGAGGACAATGAACTTGGTGACATCGGACATAGGGACATGGGGACATGGGATATGTGGTCATGGGACATCGGACATGGGGACATGGGACATGGGACATAGGGATATTGGACATGGGGCATGGGGACATGGGACATGGCATTTGGGGACATATGACATGGGGACCTGGGACATGGGACATGGGACATGGAATATGGGACATGGGGACATGGGGACATGGGACATGGAACATGGAGACATGGGACATGGAACATGGGGACATGGGACATGGGGACATGGGGACTTGGACATGGGACATCGGACATGGGGACATCGGACATGGGGACATGGGACATGGGGACAGGGGACATGGAATATGGGACATGGGGACATGGGGACATGGGACATGGAACATGGAACATGGAGACATGGGACATGGAACATGGGGACATGGGGACATGGGACATGGAACATGGAGACATGGGACATGGAACATGGGGACATGGGGATATGGGACATGGAACACGGGGACATAGGACACGGGGACAAGGGACATGGGGACATGGCAACATGGGGAAATCAGACATTGGGACATCGGACAATGGAACATGGGACATGGGGGCGTGGGATACGGGGACATGGGATATGTGGACATGGGGACATGGGACATGGGGACATGGGACATGGGGACATCGGACATGGGGACATGGGACATGGAACACGGGGATATGGGACACGGGGACATGGGACATGGAACACGGGGACATGGGACACGGGGACATGGAACATGGGGACATGGGACATGGGGACATGGGGACATTGGGACATTGGAACATGGGGATATGGGACATTGGGACATGGGGACATGGGACATGGGGACATGGGACATGGAACATGGGACATGGGACATGGAACATGGGGACATGGGACATGGGGACATGGGACATGGAACATGGGACATGGGGACATGGGACATGGAACATGGAGACATGGGACATGGGGACATGTGACATGGGTACATGGGACATGGGGACATGGGACATGGGGACTTGGACATGGGACATCGGACATGGGGACATGGGACATGGGGACATAGGACATGAGGACATGGGGCATGGTGACATCAGACATAGGGACATGGGGACATGGGACATGGGACATGGTGTCATGGGACATCGGACATGGGGACATGGGACATGGGGACAGGGGACATGGAATATGGGACATGGGGACATGGGGACATGGGACATGGAACATGGAGACATGGGACATGGAACATGGGGACATCGGACATGGGGACATGGGACATGGGACATGGGGACATGGGACATGGAATGTGGGACATGGGGACATGGGACATGGATCATGGAGACATGGGACATGGAACATGGGGACATCGGACATGGGGACATGGGACATGGGACATGGGGACATGGGACATGGGGACATCGGACATGAGGACATGAGGACATGTGACATGGGTACATGGGACATGGGGACATGGGACATGGGGACATGGGGACTTGGACATGGGACATCGGACATGGGGACATGGGACATGGGGACATAGGACATGAGGACATGGGACATGGTGACATCAGACATAGAGACATGGGGTCATGGGACATCGGACATGGGGACATCGGACATGGGGACATGCGACATGGAACATGGGGACATAAGACACGGGGACATGGGACATGGAACACGGGGACATGGGACACGGGGACATGGAACATGGGGACATGGGACATGGGGACATGGGGACATTGGGACATTGGAACATGGGGATATGGGACATTGGGACATGGGGACATGAGGACATGGGGACAGTGGGACAGTAGGACATGGGATATGGGACATGGGACATTGGGACATGGGGACATTAGACATGGGACACGGGACATGGGACATGGGGACATGGGGACATGGGACATGTGACATAGGACACGGGGACATTGGACATTCAATCATGGGACATGGGGAAATGGGACACGGTACATGGGACATGGGGACATGGGACATGGAACACGGGGACATGGGACACGGGGACATGGGACATGGAACACAGGGACATGGGACACGGGGACAAAAGACATGGGGACATGGCAACATGGGGAAATCAGACATTGGGACATCAGACAATGGGACATGGGACATGGGGGCGTGGGATACGGGGACATGGGATATGTGGACATGGGGACATGGGACATGGGGACATGGGACATGGAACACGGGGACATGGGACATGGGGACATGGGACATGGAACACGGGGACATGGGACACGGGGACATGGGACATGGAACACGGGGACTTGGGACATGGGGACATGGCAACATGAGGAAATCAGACATTGGTACATCTGACAATCGGACATGAGACATGGGGGCACGGGATACGGGGACATGGGATAAGTGGACATGGGGACATGGGGCATGGGGACATGGGACGTGGGGACATCGGACATGAGGACATGGGGACATGTGACATGGGTACATGGGACATGGAATATGGGACATGAAGACATGGGGACATGGGACATGGTACATGGGGACATGGAACATGGGGACATGGGACATGGGGACATGGGACATGAGGACATGGGAACATGGGACATGGAACATGAGACATGGGGGCATGTTGACATGGGACATGGAACATGGAGTCATGGGACATGGAACATGGGGTCATGGGACATGGGGACATGGGACATGGAATATGGGACATGGGGACATGGGACATGGAACATGGAGACATGGGACATGGAACATGGGGACATGGGACATGGGGACATGGGACATGGAACATGGGACATGGGGACATGGGACATGGAACATGGAGACATGGGACATGGGGACATGTGACATGGGTACATGGGACATGGGGACATGGGACATGGGGACTTGGACATGGGACATCGGACATGGGGACATGGGACATGGGGACATAGGACATGAGGACATGGGACATGGTGACATCAGACATAGGGACATGGGGACATGGGACATGGTGTCATGGGACATCGGACATGGGGACATGGGACTTGGGGACAGGGGACATGGAATATGGGACATGAGGACATGGGGACATGGGACATGGAACATGGAGACATGGAACATGGAACATGGGGACATCGGACATGGGGACATGGGACATGGGACATGGGGACATGGGACATGGAATGTGGGACATGGGGACATGGGACATGGATCATGGAGACATGGGACATGGAACATGGGGACATCGGACATGGGGACATGGGACATGGGACATGGGGACATGGGACATGGGGACATCGGACATGAGGACATGAGGACATGTGACATGGGTACATGGGACATGGGGACATGGGACATGGGAACATGGGGACTTGGACATGGGACATCGGACATGCGGACATGGGACATGGGGACATAGGACATGAGGACATGGGATATGGTGACATCAGACATAGAGACATGGGGTCATGGGACATGGAACATGGAGACATGGGGACATGGGACATGGAACTGGAGACATGGGTACATGGGACATGGGGACATCGGACATGGGTAATGGGGACATGGGACATGGGGACATGGGAAACGGGGACATGGGGACATGGGACATGGAACATTGAACATGGGACATGGGTCATGGAACATTGAACATGGGACATTGGACATGGGGGCACGGGGACATGGGATATGGAATATGGGACATGGGGACATGGGGACATGGGACATGGAACATGGAGACATGGGACATGGACCATGAGGACATGGGACATGGGAACATGGGACATGAGGACATGGGAACATGGGACATGGAATATGGGACATGGGGGCATGGGGACATGCGACACGGAACATGGAGTCATGGGACATGGAACATGGGGTCATGGGACATGGGGACATGGGACATGGGCAATGGGACATGGGGACATGGGGACATGAGACATGGAACATGGTGACATGGGACATGGAACATGGGGACATGGGACATGGGGACATGGGACATGGGGACATGGGACATGGAACATGGGACATGGGGACATGGGACATGGAACATGGAGACATGGGACATGGGGACATGGGACATGGAATATGGGACATGGGGACATGGGACATGGAACATGGAGACATGGGACATGGAACATGGGGACATGGGGACATGGGACATGGAACATGGAGACATGGGACATGGAACATGGAGACATGGGGCATGGGGACATGGGACATGAGGACATGGGGACATGGGACATGGAACATGGGACATGGGGACATGGGGACATGGGACATGGAAAATGGGGACTTGGACATGGGACGTGGGACATGGGGATATGGGACATCAGACATGGGGACATGGGGCATGGGGGCATGGAACATAGAACATGGGACATGGGGAGATTGGACATGGGGGCATCAGACATGGGGACATGGGGACAATGAACTTGGTGACATCGGACATAGGGACATGGGGACATGGGATATGTGGTCATGGGACATCGGACATGGGGACATGGGACATGGGACATGGGGATATGGGACATGGGGCATGGGGACATGGGACATGGCATTTGGGGACATATGACATGGGGACCTGGGACATGGGACATGGGGACATGGGACATGGAACATGGAGTCATAGGACATGGAAGATGGGGACATGGGACATGGAACATGGGACATGAGGACATGGGAACATGGGACATGGAACATGACATGGGGACAATGAACTTGGTGACATCGGACATAGGGACATGTGGACATGGGATATGTGGACATGGGACATTGGACATGGTGACATGGGACATGGGACATGGGACATGGAATATGGGACATGGCGACATGGGACATGGAACATGCAGACATGGGACATGGAACATGGGGACATGGGACATGGGACATTGGGACATGGGACATGAGGACATGGGAACATGGGACATGGAACATGAGACATGGGGGCATGGGGACATGGGACATGGAACACGGCGTCATGGGACATGGAACATGGGGTCATGGGACATGGGGACATGGGACATGGAATATGGGACATGGGGACATGGGGAAATGTGACATGGAACATGGAGACATGGGACATGGAACATGGGGACATAGGACATGGGGACATGGGACATGGGGACATGGGACATGGAACATGGGACATGGGGACATGGGACATGGAACATGGAGACATGGGACATGGGGACATGGGACATGGGGACATGGGCCATGGGGCATGGGGACATGGGACATGGGGACATGGGATATGGGGACATGGGACATGGAACATGGGGACATGGGACATGGTGACATGGGACATGGGCCATGGGACATGGGGACATGGGGACATCGGACATGGGGACATGGGACATGGGACATGGGCAATGGGACATGGGGCATGGGGACATGGGACATGGCATTTGGGGACATATGACATGGGGACCTGGGACATGGGACATGGAACATGGAATATGGAACATGGGGACATGGGGACATGGGACATGGAACATGGAGACATGGGACATGGAACATGGGGACATGCTACATGGGGACATGGGACATGGGGACATGGGGACTTGGACATGGGACATCGGACATGGGGACATGGGACATGGGGACATAGGACATGAGGACATGGGACATGGTGACATCAGACATAGGGACATGGGGACATGGGACATGGGGTCATGGGACATCGGACATGGGGACATGGGACATGGGGACAGGGGACATGGAATATGGGACATGGGGACATGGGGACATGGGACATGGAACATGGAGACATGGGACATGGAACATGGGGACATGGGGACATGGGACATGGAACATGGAGACATGGGACATGGAACATGGGGACATGGGGACATGGGACATGGAACACGGGGACATGGGACACGGGGACAAGGGACATGGGGACATGGCAACATGGGGAAATCAGACATTGGGACATCGGACAATGGAACATGGGACATGGGGGCGTGGGATACGGGGACATGGGATATGTGGACATGGGGACATGGGACATGGGGACATGGGACATGGGGACATCGGACATGGGGACATGGGACATGGAACACGGGGACATGGAACACGGGGACATGGGACATGGGGGCATGGGGACATGCGACATGGAACATGGAGTCATGGGACATGGAACATGGGGTCATGGGACATGGGGACATGGGACATGGAATATGGGACATGGGGACATGGGGACATGAGACATGGAACATGGTGACATGGGACATGGAACATGGGGACATGGGACATGGGGACATGGGACATGGGGACATGGGACATGGAACATGGGACATGGGGACATGGGACATGGAACATGGAGACATGGGACATGGGGACATGGGCAATGGGACATGGGGACATGGGACACGGGGACATGGGATATGGGGACATGGGACATGGAACATGGGGACATGGAGACATGGGGACATGGGACATGGGGACATGGGGACATGGGACATGGAACATGGAGTCATGGGACATGGAACATGGGGACATGGGACATGGGGACATGGGACATGGAATATGGGACATGGGGACATGGGACATGGAACATGGAGACATGGGACATGGAACATGGGGACATGGGGACATGGGACATGGAACATGGAGACATGGGACATGGAACATGGAGACATGGGGCATGGGGACATGGGACATGAGGACATGGGGACATGGGACATGGAACATGGGACATGGGGACATGGGGACATGGGACATGGAACATGGGGACTTGGACATGGGACGTGGGACATGGGGATATGGGACATCAGACATGGGGACATGGGGCATGGGGGCATGGAACATAGAACATGGGACATGGGGAGATTGGACATGGGGGCATCAGACATGGGGACATGGGGACAATGAACTTGGTGCCATCGGACATAGGGACATGGGGACATGGGATATGTGGTCATGGGACATCGGACATGGGGACATGGGACATGGGACATGGGGATATGGGACATGGGGCATGGGGACATGGGACATGGCATTTGGGGACATATGACATGGGGACCTGGGACATGGGACATGGGGACATGGGACATGGAACATGGAGTCATAGGACATGGAAGATGGGGACATGGGACATGGAACATGGGACATGAGGACATCGGACATGAGGACATCAGACATGGTGACATGGGGACAATGAACTTGGTGACATCGGACATAGGGACATGTGGACATGGGATATGTGGACATGGGACATTGGACATGGTGACATGGGACATGGGACATGGGACATGGAATATGGGACATGGCGACATGGGACATGGAACATGCAGACATGGGACATGGAACATGGGGACATGGGACATGGGACATGGGGACATGGGACATGAGGACATGGGAACATGGGACATGGAACATGAGACATGGGGGCATGGGGACATGGGACATGGAACACGGAGTCATGGGACATGGAACATGGGGTCATGGGACATGGGGACATGGGACATGGAATATGGGACATGGGGACATGGGGAAATGTGACATGGAACATGGAGACATGGGACATGGAACATGGGGACATAGGACATGGGGACATGGGACATGGGGACATGGGACATGGAACATGGGACATGGGGACATGGGACATGGAACATGGAGACATGGGACATGGGGACATGGGACATGGGGACATGTGCCATGGGGCATGGGGACATGGGACATGGGGACATGGGATATGGGGACATGGGACATGGAACATGGGGACATGGGACATGGTGACATGGGACATGGGCCATGGGACATGGGGACATGGGGACATCGGACATGGGGACATGGGACATGGGACATGGGCAATGGGACATGGGGCATGGGGACATGGGACATGGCATTTGGGGACATATTACATGGGGACCTGGGACATGGGACATGGAACATGGAATATGGAACATGGGGACATGGGGACATGGGACATGGAACATGGAGACATGGGACATGGAACATGGGGACATGGGACATGGGGACATGGGACATGGGGACATGGGGACTTGGACATGGGACATCGGACATGGGGACATGGGACATGGGGACATAGGACATGAGGACATGGGACATGGTGACATCAGACATAGGGACATGGGGACATGGGACATGGGGTCATGGGACATCGGACATGGGGACATGGGACATGGGGACAGGGGACATGGAATATGGGACATGGGGACATGGGGACATGGAACATGGAACATGGAGACATGGGACATGGAACATGGGGACATGGGGACATGGGACATGGAACATGGAGACATGGGACATGGAACATGGGGACATGGGGACATGGGACATGGAACACGGGGACATGGGACACGGGGACAAGGGACATGGGGACATGGCAACATGGGGTCATGGGACATCGCACATGGGGACATGGGACATGGGGACAGGGGACATGGAATATGGGACATGGGGACATGGGGACATGGGACATGGAACATGGAGACATGGGACATGGAACATGGGGACATGGGGACATGGGACATGGAACATGGAGACATGGGACATGGAACATGGGGACATGGGGACATGGGACATGGAACACGGGGACATGGGACACGGGGACAAGGGACATGGGGACATGGCAACATGGGGAAATCAGACATTGGGACATCGGACAATGGAACATGGGACATGGGGGCGTGGGATACGGGGACATGGGATATGTGGACATGGGGACATGGGACATGGGGACATGGGACATGGGGACATCGGACATGGGGACATGGGACATGGAACACGGGGACATGGAACACGGGGACATGGGACATGGAACACGGGGACATGGGACACGGGGACATGGAACATGGGGACATGGGACATGGGGACATGGGGACATTGGGACATTGGAACATGGGGATATGGGACATTGGGACATGGGGACATGAGGACATGGGGACAGTGGGACAGTAGGACATGGGATATGGGACATGGGACATGGGGACATGGGGACATGGGACATGTGACATAGGACACGGGGACATTGGACATTCAATCATGGGACATGGGGAAATGGGACACGGTACATGGGACATGGGGACATGGGACATGGAACACGGGGACATGGGACACGGGGACATGGGACATGGAACACAGGGACATGGGACACGGGGACAAAAGACATGGGGACATGGCAACATGGGGAAATCAGACATTGGGACATCAGACAATGGGACATGGGACATGGGGGCGTGGGATACGGGGACATGGGATATGTGGACATGGGGACATGGGGACATGGGACATAGAACATGGAGACATGGGACATGGAACATGGGGACATGGGGACATGGGACATGGAACATGGAGACATGGGACATGGAACATGGGGACATGGGACATGGGTACATGGGACATGGGGACATGGGACATCAGACATGGGGCCATGGGACATGGGGGCATGGAACATAGAACATGGGACATGGGGAGATTGGACATGGGGACATCAGACATGGGGACATGGGGACAATGAACTTGGTGACATCGGACATAGGGACATGTGGACATGGGATATGTGGTCATGGGACATTGGACATGGGGACATGGGACATGGGACATGGAATATGGGACATGGGGACATGGGACATGGAACATGGAGACATGGGACATGGAACATGGGGACATGGGACATGGGACATGGGGACATGGGACATGAGGACATGGGAACATGGGACATGGAACATGAGACATGGGGGCATGGGGACATGGGACATGGAACATGGAGTCATGGGACATGGAACATGGGGTCATGGGACATGCGGACATGGGACATGGAATATGGGACATGGGAAACGGGGACATGGGGCATGGGGACATGTGACATGGGGACATGGGACATGGGGCATGGGGACCAGGAACATAGAACATGGGACATGGGTACATGAGACATGGAACATGGGGACATGGGACATGGGGACATGGGGACATGGGGACATGGGGACATTGGAACATGGGGATATGGGACATTGGGACATGGGGACATGAGGACATGGGGACAGTGGGACAGTGGGACATGGGACATGGGACATGGGACATTGGGACATGAGGACATTAGACATGGGACACGGGACATGGGACATGGGGACATGGGGACATGGGGACATGGGGACATGGGACATGTGACATAGGACACGGGGACATGGGACATTCAATCATGGGACATGGGGAAATGGGACACGGTACATGGGACATGGGGACATGGGACATGGAACACGGGGACATGGGACACGGGGACATGGGACATGGAACACGGGGACATGGGACACGAGGACAAGGGACATGGGGACATGGCAACATGGGGAAATCAGACATTGGGACATCGGACAATGGGACATGGGACATGGGGGCGTGGGATACGGGGACATGGGATATGTGGACATGGGGACATGGGACATGGGGACATGGGACATGGGGACATCGGACATGGGGACATGGGACATGGAACACGGGGACATGGGACACGGGGACATGGGACATGGAACACGGGGACATGGGACACGGGGACATGGAACATGGGGACATGGGACATGGGGACATGGGGACATTGGGACATTGGAACATGGGGATATGGGACATTGGGACATGGGGACATGAGGACATGGGGACAGTGGGACAGTGGGACATGGGATATGGGACATGGGACATTGGGACATGGGGACATTAGACATGGGACACGGGACATGGGACATGGGGACATGGGGACATGGGACATGTGACATAGGACACGGGGACATTGGACATTCAATCATGGGACATGGGGAAATGGGACACGGTACATGGGACATGGGGACATGGGACATGGAACACGGGGACATGGGACACGGGGACATGGGACATGGAACACAGGGACATGGGACACGGGGACAAAAGACATGGGGACATGGTAACATGGGGAAATCAGACATTGGGACATCAGACAATGGGACATGGGACATGGGGGCGTGGGATACGGGGACATGGGATATGTGGACATGGGGACATGGGGACATGGGACATGGAACATGGAGACATGGGACATGGAACATGGGGACATGGGGACATGGGACATGGAACATGGCGACATGGGACATGGAACATGGGGACATGGGACATGGGTACATGGGACATGGGGACATGGGACATCAGACATGGGGCCATGGGACATGGGGGCATGGAACATAGAACATGGGACATGGGGAGATTGGACATGGGGGCATCAGACATGGAGACATGGGGACAATGAACTTGGTGACATCGGACATAGGGACATGGGGACATGGGATATGTGGTCATGGGACATCGGACATGGGGACATGGGACATGGGACATAGGGATATTGGACATGGGGCATGGGGACATGGGACATGGCATTTGGGGACATAGGACATGGGGACCTGGGTCATGGGACATGGGGACATGGGACATGGAACATGGAGTCATAGGACATGGGACATGGGGACATGGGACATGGAACATGGGACATGAGGACATCGGACATGGGGACATCAGACATGGGGACATGGGGACAATGAACTTGGTGACATCGGACATAGGGACATGTGGACATGGGATATGTGGTCATGGGACATTGGACATGGGGACATGGGACATGGGACATGGAATATGGGACATGGGGACATGGGACATGGAACATGGAGACATGGGACATGGAACATGGGGACATGGGACATGGGACATGGGACATGGGGACATGGGACATGAGGACATGGGAACATGGGACATGGAACATGAGACATGGGGGCATGGGGACATGGGACATGGAACATGGAGTCATGGGACATGGAACATGGGGTCATGGGACATGGGGACATGGGACATGGAATATGGGACATGGGAAACGGGGACATGGGACATGGGACATGGGGACATGTGACATGGGGACATGGGACATGGGGCATGGGGACCTGGAACATAGAACATGGGACATGGGTACATGAGACATGGAACATGGGGACATGGGACATGGGGACATGGGGACATGGGGACATGGGGACATTGCAACATGGGGATATGGGACATTGGGACATGGGGACATGAGGACATGGGGACAGTGGGACAGTGGGACATGGGACATGGGACATGGGACATTGGGACTCGAGGACATTAGACATGGGACACGGGACATGGGACATGGGGACATGGGGACATGGGGACATGGGACATGTGACATAGGACACGGGGACATGGGACATTCAATCATGGGACATGGGGAAATGGGACACGGTACATGGGACATGGGGACATGGGACATGGAACACGGGGACATGGGACACGGGGACATGGGACATGGAACACGGGGACATGGGACACGGGGACAAGGGACATGGGGACATGGCAACATGGGGAAATCAGACATTGGGACATCGGACAATGGGACATGGGACATGGGGGCGTGGGATACGGGGACATGGGATATGTGGACATGGGGACATGGGACATGGGGACATGGGACATGGGGACATCGGACATGGGGACATGGGACATGGAACACGGGGACATGGGACACGGGGACATGGGACATGGAACACGGGGACATGGGACATGGGGACATGGCAACATGAGGAAATCAGACATTGGGACATCTGACAATCGGACATGAGACATGGGGGCATGGGATACGGGGACATCGGATAAGTGGACATGGGGACATGGGACATGGGGGCATGGGACGTGGGGACATCGGACATGAGGACATGGGGACATGTGACATGGGTACATGGGACATGGAATATGGGACATGGGGACATGGGGACATGGGACATGGTACATGGGGACATGGAACATGGGGACATGGGACATGGGGACATGGGACATGAGGACATGGGAACATGGGACATGGAACATGAGACATGGGGGCATGTGGACATGTTCCATGTCCCATGGAGTCATGGGACATGGAACATGGGGTCATGGGACATGGGGACATGGGACATGGAATATGGGACATGGGGACATGGGACATGGAACATGGAGACATGGGACATGGAACATGGGGACATGGGACATGGGGACATGGGACATGGAACATGGGACATGGGGACATGGGACATGGAACATGGAGACATGGGACATGGGGACATGTGACATGGGTACATGGGACATGGGGACATGGGACATGGGGACTTGGACATGGGACATCGGACATGGGGACATGGGACATGGGGACATAGGACATGAGGACATGGGACATGGTGACATCAGACATAGGGACATGGGGACATGGGGCATGGTGTCATGGGACATGGAACATGGGGACATGGGGACATGGGACATGGAACATGGAGACATGGGACATGGAACATGGGGACATGGGACATGGGTACATGGGACATGGGGACATGGGACATCAGACATGGGGACATGGGACATGGGGGCATGGAACATAGAACATGGGACATGGGGAGATTGGACATGGGGGCATCAGACATGGAGACATGGGGACAATGAACTTGGTGACATCGGACATAGGGACATGGGGACATGGGATATGTGGTCATGGGACATCGGACATGGGGACATGGGACATGGGACATAGGGATATTGGACATGGGGCATGGGGACATGGGACATGGCATTTGGGGACATATGACATGGGGACCTGGGACATGGGACATGGGACATGGAATATGGGACATGGGGACATGGGGACATGGGACATGGAACATGGAGACATGGGACATGGAACATGGGGACATGGGACATGGGGACATGGGGACTTGGACATGGGACATCGGACATGGGGACATCGGACATGGGGACATGGGACATGGGGACAGGGGACATGGAATATGGGACATGGGGACATGGGGACATGGGACATGGAACATGGAACATGGAGACATGGGACATGGAACATGGGGACATGGGGACATGGGACATGGAACATGGAGACATGGGACATGGAACATGGGGACATGGGGATATGGGACATGGAACACGGGGACATAGGACACGGGGACAAGGGACATGGGGACATGGCAACATGGGGAAATCAGACATTGGGACATCGGACAATGGAACATGGGACATGGGGGCGTGGGATACGGGGACATGGGATATGTGGACATGGGGACATGGGACATGGGGACATGGGACATGGGGACATCGGACATGGGGACATGGGACATGGAACACGGGGATATGGGACACGGGGACATGGGACATGGAACACGGGGACATGGGACACGGGGACATGGAACATGGGGACATGGGACATGGGGACATGGGGACATTGGGACATTGGAACATGGGGATATGGGACATTGGGACATGGGGACATGAGGACATGGGGACAGTGGGACAGTAGGACATGGGATATGGGACATGGGACATTGGGACATGGGGACATTAGACATGGGACACGGGACATGGGACATGGGGACATGGGGACATGGGACATGTGACATAGGACACGGGGACATTGGACATTCAATCATGGGACATGGGGAAATGGGACACGTACATGGGACATGGGGACATGGGACATGGAACACGGGTACATGGGACACGGGGACATGGGACAAGGAACACAGGGACATGGGACACGGGGACAAAAGATATGGGGACATGGCAACATGGGGAAATCAGACATTGGGACATCAGACAATGGGACATGGGACATGGGGGCGTGGGATACGGGGACATGGGATATGTGGACATGGGGACATGGGGACATGGGACATGGAACATGGAGACATGGGACATGGAACATGGGGACACGGGGACATGGGACATGGAACATGGAGACATGGGACATGGAACATGGGGACATGGGACATGGGTACATGGGACATGGGGACATGGGACATCAGACATGGGGCCATGGGACATGGGGGCATGGAACATAGAACATGGGACATGGGGAGATTGGACATGGGGGCATCAGGCATGGAGACATGGGGACAATGAACTTGGTGACATCGGACATAGGGACATGGGGACATGGGATATGTGGTCATGGGACATCGGACATGGGGACATGGGACATGGGACATAGGGATATTGGACATGGGGCATGGGGACAAGGGACATGGCATTTGGGGACATATGACATGGGGACCTGGGACATGGGACATGGGGACATGGGACATGGAACATGGAGTCATAGGACATGGGACATGGGGACATGGGACATGGAACATGGGACATGAGGACATCGGACATGGGGACATCAGACATGGGGACATGGGGACAATGAACTTGGTGACATCGGACATAGGGACATGTGGACATGGGATATGTGGTCATGGGACATTGGACATGGGGACATGGGACATGGGACATGGAATATGGGACATGGGGACATGGGACATGGAACATGGAGACATGGGACATGGAACATGGGGACATGGGACATGGGACATGGGGAGATGGGACATGAGGACATGGGAACATGGGACATGGAACATGAGACATGGGGGCATGGGGACATGGGACATGGAACATGGAGTCATGGGACATGGAACATGGGGTCATGGGACATGGGGACATGGGACATGGAATATGGGACATGGGAAACGGGGACATGGGACATGGGACATGGGGACATGTGACATGGGGACATGGGGCATGGGGACCTGGAACATAGAACATGGGACATGGGTACATGAGACATGGAACATGGGGACATGGGACATGGGGACATGGGGACATGGGGACATGGGGACATTGGAACATGGGGATATGGGACATTGGGACATGGGGACATGAGGACATGGGGACAGTGGGACAGTGGGACATGGGACATGGGACATTGGGACATGAGGACATTAGACATGGGACACGGGACATGGGACATGGGGACATGGGGACATGGGGACATGGGACATGTGACATAGGACACGGGGACATGGGACATTCAATCATGGGACATGGGGAAATGGGACACGGTACATGGGACATGGGGACATGGGACATGGAACGCGGGGACATGGGACACGGGGACATGCGACATGGAACACGGGGACATGGGACACGGGGACAAGGGACATGGGGACATGGCAACATGGGGAAATCAGACATTGGGACATCGGACAATGGGACATGGGACATGGGGGCGTAGGATACGGGGACATGGGATATGTGGACATGGGGACATGGGACATGGGGACATATGACATGGGGACATCGGACATGAGGACATGGGACATGGAACACGGGGACATGGGACACGGGGACATGGGACATGGAACACGGGGACATGGGACATGGAACACGGGGACATGGGACACGGGGACATGGAACATGGAGACATGGGACATGGGGACATGTGACATGGGTACATGGGACATGGGGACATGGGACATGGGGACTTGGACATGGGACATCGGACATGGGGACATGGGACATGGGGACATAGGACATGAGGACATGGGACATGGTGACATCAGACATATGGACATGGGGACATGGGACATGGTGTCATGGGACATCGGACATGGGGACATGGGACATGGGGACAGGGGACATGGAATATGGGACATGGGGACATGGGGACATGGGACATGGAACATGGAGACATGGGACATGGAACATGGGGACATGGGGACATGGGACATGGAACATGGAGACATGGGACATGGAACATGGGGACATGGGACATGGGTACATGGGACATGGGGACATGGGACATCAGACATGGGGACATGGGACATGGGGGCATGGAACATAGAACATGGGACATGGGGAGATTGGACATGGGGGCATCAGACATGGAGACATGGGGACAATGAACTTGGTGACATCGGACATAGGGACATGGGGACATGGGATATGTGGTCATGGGACATCGGACATGGGGACATGGGACATGGGACATAGGGATATTGGACATGGGGCATGGGGACATGGGACATGGCATTTGGGGACATATGACATGGGGACCTGGGACATGGGACATGGGACATGGAATATGGGACATGGGGACATGGGGACATGGGACATGGAACATGGAGACATGGGACATGGAACATGGGGACATGGGACATGGGGACATGGGACATGGGGACATGGGGACTTTGACATGGGACATCGGACATGGGGACATGGGACATGGGGACATAGGACATGAGGACATGGGACATGGTGACATCAGACATAGGGACATGGGGACATGGGACATGGGGTCATGGGACATCGGACATGAGGACATGGGACATGGGGACAGGGGACATGGAATATGGGACATGGGGACATGGGGATATGGGACATGGAATATGGAGACATGGGACATGGAACATGGGGACATGGGGACATGGGACATGGAACATGGAGACATGGGACATGGAACATGGGGACATGGGGACATGGGACATGGAACACGGGGACATGGGACACGGGGACAAGGGACATGGGGACATGGCAACATGGGGAAATCAGACATTGGGACATCGGACAATGGAACATGGGACATGGGGGCGTGGGATACGGGGACATGGGATATGTGGACATGGGGACATGGGACATGGGGACATGGGACATGGGGACATCGGACATGGGGACATGGGACATGGAACACGGGGACATGGGACACGGGGACATGGGACATGGAACACGGGGACATGGGACACGGGGACATGGAACATGGGGACATGGGACATGGGGACATGGGGACATTGGGACATTGGAACATGGGGATATGGGACATTGGGACATGGGGACATGAGGACATGGGGACAGTGGGACAGTAGGACATGGGATATGGGACATGGGACATTGGGACATGGGGACATTAGACATGGGACACGGGACATGGGACATGGGGACATGGGGACATGGGACATGTGACATAGGACACGGTGACATTGGACATTCAATCATGGGACATGGGGAAATGGGACACGTACATGGGACATGGGGACATGGGACATGGAACACGGGGACATGGGACACGGGGACATGGGACAAGGAACACAGGGACATGGGACACGGGGACAAAAGACATGGGGACATGGCATCATGGGGAAATCAGACATTGGGACATCAGACAATGGGACATGGGACATGGGGGCGTGGGATACGGGGACATGGGATATGTGGACATGGGGACATGGAGACATGGGACATGGAACATGGAGACATGGGACATGGAACATGGGGACACGGGGACATGGGACATGGAACATGGAGACATGGGACATGGAACATGGGGACATGGGACATGGGTACATGGGACATGGGGACATGGGACATCAGACATGGGGCCATGGGACATGGGGGCATGGAACATAGAACATGGGACATGGGGAGATTGGACATGGGGGCATCAGACATGGAGACATGGGGACAATGAACTTGGTGACATCGGACATAGGGACATGGGGACATGGGATATGTGGTCATGGGACATCGGACATTGGGACATGGGACATGGGACATAGGGATATTGGACATGGGGCATGGGGACATGGGACATGGCATTTGGGGACATATGACATGGGGACCTGGGACCTGGGACATGGGGACCTGGGACATGGGACATGGGGACATGGGACATGGAACATGGAGTCATAGGACATGGGACATGGGGACATGGGACATGGAACATGGGACATGAGGACATCGGACATGGGGACATCAGACATGGGGACATGGGGACAATGAACTTGGTGACATCGGACATAGGGACATGTGGACATGGGATATGTGGTCATGGGACATTGGACATGGGGACATGGGACATGGGACATGGAATATGGGACATGGGGACATGGGACATGGAACATGGAGACATGGAACATGGAACATGGGGACATGGGACATGGGACATGGGGACATGGGACATGAGGACATGGGAACATGGGACATGGAACATGAGACATGGGGGCATGGGGACATGGGACATGGAACATGGAGTCATGGGACATGGAACATGGGGTCATGGGACATGGGGACATGGGACATGGAATATGGGACATGGGAAACGGGGACATGGGACATGGGACATGGGGACATGTGACATGGGGACATGGGACATGGGGCATGGGGACCTGGAACATAGAACATGGGACATGGGTACATGAGACATGGAACATGGGGACATGGGACATGGGGACATGGGGACATGGGGACATTGGAACATGGGGATATGGGACATTGGGACATGGGGACATGAGGACATGGGGACAGTGGGACAGTGGGACATGGGACATGGGACATGGGTCATTGGGACATGAGGACATTAGACATGGGACACGGGACATGGGACATGGGGACATGGGTCATTGGGACATGAGGACATTAGACATGGGACACGGGACATGGGACATGGGACATGGAACATGGGACATGAGGACATCGGACATGGGGACATCAGACATGGGGACATGGGGACAATGAACTTGGTGACATCGGACATAGGGACATGTGGACATGGGATATGTGGTCATGGGACATTGGACATGGGGACATGGGACATGGGACATGGAATATGGGACATGGGGACATGGGACGTGGAACATGGAGACATGGGACATGGAACATGGGGACATGGGACATGGGACATGGGGAGATGGGACATGAGGACATGGGAACATGGGACATGGAACATGAGACATGGGGGCATGGGGACATGGGACATGGAACATGGAGTCATGGGACATGGAACATGGGGTCATGGGACATGGGGACATGGGACATGGAATATGGGACATGGGAAACGGGGACATGGGACATGGGACATGGGGACATGTGACATGGGGACATGGGACATGGGGCATGGGGACCTGGAACATAGAACATGGGACATGGGTACATGAGACATGGAACATGGGGACATGGGACATGGGGACATGGGGACATGGGGACATGGGGACATTGGAACATGGGGATATGGGACATTGGGACATGGGGACATGAGGACATGGGGACAGTGGGACAGTGGGACATGGGACATGGGACATTGGGACATGAGGACATTAGACATGGGACACGGGACATGGGACATGGGGACATGGGGACATGGGGACATGGGACATGTGACATAGGACACGGGGACATGGGACATTCAATCATGGGACATGGGGAAATGGGACACGGTACATGGGACATGGGGACATGGGACATGGAACGCGGGACATGGGACACGGGGACATGCGACATGGAACACGGGGACATGGGACACGGGGACAAGGGACATGGGGACATGGCAACATGGGGAAATCAGACATTGGGACATCGGACAATGGGACATGGGACATGGGGGCGTAGGATACGGGGACATGGGATATGTGGACATGGGGACATGGGACATGGGGACATATGACATGGGGACATCGGACATGAGGACATGGGACATGGAACACGGGGACATGGGACACGGGGACATGGGACATGGAACACGGGGACATGGGACATGGAACACGGGGACATGGGACACGGGGACATGGAACATGGAGACATGGGACATGGGGACATGTGACATGGGTACATGGGACATGGAGACATGGGACATGGGGACTTGGACATGGGACATCGGACATGGGGACATGGGACATGGGGACATTGGACATGAGGACATGGGACATGGTGACATCAGACATATGGACATGGGGACATGGGACATGGGGACAGGGGACATGGAATATGGGACATGGGGACATGGGGACATGGGACATGGAACATGGAGACATGGGACATGGAACATGGGGACATGGGGACATGGGACATGGAACATGGAGACATGGGACATGGAACATGGGGACATGGGACATGGGTACATGGGACATGGGGACATGGGACATCAGACATGGGGACATGGGACATGGGGGCATGGAACATAGAACATGGGACATGGGGAGATTGGACATGGGGGCATCAGACATGGAGACATGGGGACAATGAACTTGGTGACATCGGACATAGGGACATGGGGACATGGGATATGTGGTCATGGGACATCGGACATGGGGACATGGGACATGGGACATAGGGATATTGGACATGGGGCATGGGGACATGGGACATGGCATTTGGGGACATATGACATGGGGACCTGGGACATGGGACATGGGACATGGAATATGGGACATGGGGACATGGGGACATGGGACATGGAACATGGAGACATGGGACATGGAACATGGGGACATGGGACATGGGGACATGGGACATGGGGACATGGGGACTTGGACATGGGACATCGGACATGGGGACATGGGACATGGGGACATAGGACATGAGGACATGGGACATGGTGACATCAGACATAGGGACATGGGGACATGGGACATGGGGTCATGGGACATCGGACATGGGGACATGGGACATGGGGACAGGGGACATGGAATATGGGACATGGGGACATGGGGATATGGGACATGGAATATGGAGACATGGGACATGGAACATGGGGACATGGGGACATGGGACATGGAACATGGAGACATGGGACATGGAACATGGGGACATGGGGACATGGGACATGGAACACGGGGACATGGGACACGGGGACAAGGGACATGGGGACATGGCAGCATGGGGAAATCAGACATTGGGACATCGGACAATGGAACATGGGACATGGGGGCGTGGGATACGGGGACATGGGATATGTGGACATGGGGACATGGGACATGGGGACATCGGACATGGGGATATGGGACATGGAACACGGGGACATGGGACACGGGGACATGGGACATGGAACACGGGGACATGGGACACGGGGACATGGAACATGGGGACATGGGACATGGGGACATGGGGACATTGGGACATTGGAACATGGGGATATGGGACATTGGGACATGGGGACATGAGGACATGGGGACAGTGGGACAGTAGGACATGGAATATGGGACATGGGACATTGGGACATGGGGACATTAGACATGGGACACGGGACATGGGACATGGGGACATGGGGACATGGGACATGTGACATAGGACACGGGGACATTGGACATTCAATCATGGGACATGGGGAAATGGGACACGTACATGGGACATGGGGACATGGGACATGGAACACGGGGACATGGGACACGGGGACATGGGACAAGGAACACAGGGACATGGGACACGGGGACAAAAGACATGGGGACATGGCAACATGGGGAAATCAGACATTGGGACATCAGACAATGGGACATGGGACATGGGGGCGTGGGATACGGGGACATGGGATATGTGGACATGGGGACATGGGGACATGGGACATGGAACATGGAGACATGGGACATGGAACATGGGGACACGGGGACATGGGACATGGAACATGGAGACATGGGACATGGAACATGGGGACATGGGACATGGGTACATGGGACATGGGGACATGGGACATCAGACATGGGGCCATGGGACATGGGGGCATGGAACATAGAACATGGGACATGGGGAGATTGGACATGGGGGCATCAGACATGGAGACATGGGGACAATGAACTTGGTGACATCGGACATAGGGACATGGGGACATGGGATATGTGGTCATGGGACATCGGACATCGGGACATGGGACATGGGACATAGGGATATTGGACATGGGGCATGGGGACATGGGACATGGCATTTGGGGACATATGACATGGGGACCTGGGACCTGGGACATGGGGACATGGGACATGGAACATGGAGTCATAGGACATGGGACATGGGGACATGGGACATGGAACATGGGACATGAGGACATCGGACATGGGGACATCAGACATGGGGACATGGGGACAATGAACTTGGTGACATCGGACATAGGGACATGTGGACATGGGATATGTGGTCATGGGACATTGGACATGGGGACATGGGACATGGGACATGGAATATGGGACATGGGGACATGGGACATGGAACATGGAGACATGGAACATGGAACATGGGGACATGGGACATGGGACATGGGGACATGGGACATGAGGACATGGGAACATGGGTCATGGAACATGAGACATGGGGGCATGGGGACATGGGACATGGAACATGGAGTCATGGGACATGGAACATGGGGTCATGGGACATGGGGACATGGGACATGGAATATGGGACATGGGAAACGGGGACATGGGACATGGGACATGGGGACATGTGACATGGGGACATGGGACATGGGGCATGGGGACCTGGAACATAGAACATGGGACATGGGTACATGAGACATGGAACATGGGGACATGGGACATGGGGACATGGGACATGGGGACATTGGAACATGGGGATATGGGACATTGGGACATGGGGACATGAGGACATGGGGACAGTGGGACAGTGGGACATGGGACATGGGACATGGGTCATTGGGACATGAGGACATTAGACATGGGACACGGGACATGGGACATGGGGACATGGGGACATGGGGACATGGGGACATGGGACATGTGACATAGGACACGGGGACATGGGACATTCAATCATGGGACATGGGGAAATGGGACACGGTACATGGTTCATGGGGACGTGGGACATGGAACGCGGGGACATGGGACACGGGGACATGGGACATGGAACACGGGGACATGGGACACGGGGACAAGGGACATGGGGACATGGCAACATGGGGAAATCAGACATTGGGACATCGGACAATGGGACATGGGACATGGGGGCGTGGGATACGGGGACATGGGATATGTGGACATGGGGACATGGGACATGGGGACATGGGACATGGGGACATCGGACATGAGGACATGGGACATGGAACACGGGGACATGGGACACGGAGACATGGGACATGGAACACGGGGACATGGGACACGGGGACATGGAACATGGAGACATGGGACATGGGGACATGTGACATGGGTACATGGGACATGGGGACATGGGACATGGGGACTTGGACATGGGGACACGGGGACATGGGACATGGAACATGGAGACATGGGACATGGAACATGGGGACATGGGACATGGGTACATGGGACATGGGGACATGGGACATCAGACATGGGGTCATGGGACATGGGGGCATGGAACATAGAACATGGGACATGGGGAGATTGGACATGGGGGCATCAGACATGGAGACATGGGGACAATGAACTTGGTGACATCGGACATAGGGACATGGGGACATGGGATATGTGGTCATGGGACATCGGACATGGGGACATGGGACATGGGACATAGGGATATTGGACATGGGGCATGGGGACATGGGACATGGCATTTGGGGACATATGACATGGGGACCTGGGACATGGGACATGGGGACATGGGACATGGAATTTGGAGTCATAGGACATGGGACATGGGGACATGGGACATGGAACATGGGACATGAGGACATCGGACATGGGGACATCAGACATGGGGACATGGGGACAATGAACTTGGTGACATCGGACATAGGGACATGTGGACATGGGATATGTGGTCATGGGACATTGGACATGGGGACATGGGACATGGGACATGGAATATGGGACATGGGGACATGGGACATGGAACATGGAGACATGGGACATGGAACATGGGGACATGGGACATTGGACATGGGGACATGGGACATGGGACATGGAATATGGGACATGGGGACATGGGACATGGAACATGGAGACATGGGACATGGAACATGGGGACATGGGACATGGGACATGGGGACATGGGACATGAGGACATGGGAACATGGGACATGGAACATGAGACATGGGGGCATGGGGACATGGGACATGGAACATGGAGTCATGGGACATGGAACATGGGGTCATGGGACATGGGGACATGGGACATGGAATATGGGACATGGGAAACGGGGACATGGGACATGGGACATGGGGACATGTGACATGGGGACATGGGACATGGGGCATGGGGACCTGGAACATAGAACATGGGGCATGGGTACATGAGACATGGAACATGGGGACATGGGACATGGGGACATGGGGACATGGGGACATGGGGACATTGGAACATGGGGATATGGGACATTGGGACATGGGGACATGAGGACATGGGGACAGTGGGACAGTGGGACATGGGACATGGGACATGGGACATTGGGACATGAGGACATTAGACATGGGACACGGGACATGGGACATGGGGACATGGGGACATGGGGCATTGGGGACATGGGACATGTGACATAGGACACGGGGACATGGGACATTCAATCATGGGACATGGGGAAATGGGACACGGTACATGGGACATGGGGACATGGGACATGGAACGCGGGGACATGGGACACGGGGACATGGGACATGGAACACGGGGACATGGGACACGGGGACAAGGGACATGGGGACATGGCAACATGGGGAAATCAGACATTGGGACATCGGACAATGGGACATGGGACATGGGGGCGTGGGATACGGGGACATGGGATATGTGGACATGGGGACATGGGACATGGGGACATGGGACGTGGGGACATCGGACATGAGGACATGGGACATGGAACATGGGGACATGGGACACGGGGACATGGGACATGGAACACGGGGACATGGGACACGGGGACATGGAACATGGGGACATGGGACATGGTGACATCAGACATAGGGACATGGGGACATGGGACATGGGGTCATGGGACATCAAACATGGGGACATGGGACATGGGGACAGGGGACATGGAATATGGGACATGGGGACATGGAGACATGGGACATGGAACATGGGGACATGGGGACATGGGACATGGAACATGGAGACATGGGACATGGAACATGGGGACATGGGGACATGGGACATGGAACACGGGGACATGGGACACGGGGACAAGGGACATGGGGACATGGCAACATGGGGAAATCAGACATTGGGACATCGGACAATGGAACATGGGACATGGGGGCGTGGGATACGGGGACATGGGATATGTGGACATGGGGACATGGGACATGGGGACATGGGACATGGGGACATCGGACATGGGGACATGGGACATGGAACACGGGGACATGGGACACGGAGACATGGGACATGGAACACGGGGACATGGGACACGGGGACATGGAACATGGGGACATGGGACATGGGGACATGGGGACATTGGGACATTGGAACATGGGGATATGGGACATTGGGACATGGGGACATGAGGACATGGGGACAGTGGGACAGTAGGACATGGGATATGGGACATGGGACATTGGGACATGGGGACATTAGACATGGGACACGGGACATGGGACATGGG
The DNA here is from genome assembly GCF_044704955.1 of Pristiophorus japonicus. Lineage (NCBI taxonomy): Eukaryota > Metazoa > Chordata > Chondrichthyes > Pristiophoridae > Pristiophorus > Pristiophorus japonicus. The sequence continues at coordinate 57,087,419 of NC_091983.1, forward strand.
GACATGGGGACATGGGACATGTGACATAGGACACGGGGACATTGGACATTCAATCATGGGACATGGGGAAATGGGACACGTACATGGGACATGGGGACATGGGACATGGAACACGGGGACATGGGACACGGGGACATGGGACAAGGAACACAGGGACATGGGACACGGGGACAAAAGACATGGGGACATGGCAACATGGGGAAATCAGACATTGGGACATCAGACAATGGGACATGGGACATGGGGGCGTGGGATACGGGGACATGGGATATGTGGACATGGGGACATGGGGACATGGGACATGGAACATGTAGACATGGGACATGGAACATGGGGACATGGGGACATGAGACATGGAACATGGAGACATGGGACATGGAACATGGGGACATGGGACATGGGTACATGGGACATGGGGACATGGGACATCAGACATGGGGACATGGGACATGGGGGCATGGAACATAGAACATGGGACATGGGGAGATTGGACATGGGGGCATCAGACATGGAGACATGGGGACAATGAAGTTGGTGACATCGGACATAGGGACATGGGGACATGGGATATGTGGTCATGGGACATCGGACATGGGGACATGGGACATGGGACATAGGGATATTGGACATGGGGCATGGGGACATGGGACATGGCATTTGGGGACATATGACATGGGGACCTGGGACCTGGGACATGGGGACATGGGACATGGAACATGGAGTCATAGGACATGGGACATGGGGACATGGGACATGGAACATGGGACATGAGGACATCGGACATGGGGACATCAGACATGGGGACATGGGGACAATGAACTTGGTGACATCGGACATAGGGACATGTGGACATGGGATATGTGGTCATGGGACATTGGACATGGGGACATAGGACATGGGACATGAAATATGGGACATGGGGACATGGGACATGGAACATGGAGACATGGGACATGGAACATGGGGACATGGGACATGGGACATGGGGACATGGGACATGAGGACATGGGAACATGGGACATGGAACATGAGACATGGAGGCATGGGGACATGGGACATGGAACATGGAGTCATGGGACATGGAACATGGGGTCATGGGACATGGGGACATGGGACATGGAATATGGGACATGGGAAACGGGGACATGGGACATGGGACATGGGGACATGTGACATGGGGACATGGGACATGGGGCATGGGGACCTGGAACATAGAACATGGGACATGGGTACATGAGACATGGAACATGGGGACATGGGACATGGGGACATGGGGACATGGGGACATGGGGACATTGGAACATGGGGATATGGGACATTGGGTCATGGGGACATGAGGACATGGGGACAGTGGGACAGTGGGACATGGGACATGGGACATGGGACATTGGGACATGAGGACATTAGACATGGGACACGGGACATGGGACATGGGGACATGGGGACATGGGGACATGGGGACATGGGACATGTGACATAGGACACGGGGACATGGGACATTCAATCATGGGACATGGGGAAATGGGACACGGTACATGGGACATGGGGAGATGGGACATGGAACACGGGACATGGGACACGGGGACATGGGACATGGAACACGGGGACATGGGACACGGGGACAAGGGACATGGGGACATGGCAACATGGGGAAATCAGACATTGGGACATCGGACAATGGGACATGGGACATGGGGGCGTGGGATACGGGGACATGGGATATGTGGACATGGGGACATGGGACATGGGGACATGGGACATGGGGACATCGGACATGGGGACATGGGACATGGAACACGGGGACATGGGACACGGGGACATGGGACATGGAACACGGGGACATGGGACACGGGGACATGGAACATGGGGACATGGGACATGGGGACATGGGGACATTGGGACATTGGAACATGGGGATATGGGACATTGGGACATGGGGACATGAGGACATGGGGACAGTGGGACAGTAGGACATGGGATATGGGACATGGGACATTGGGACATGGGGACATTAGACATGGGACACGGGACATGGGATATGGGGACATGGGGACATGGGACATGTGACATAGGCCACGGGGACATTGGACATTCAATCATGGGACATGGGGAAATGGGACACGGTACATGGGACATGGGGACATGGGACATGGAACACGGGGACATGGGACACGGGGACATGGGACATGGAACACAGGGACATGGGACACGGGGACAAAAGACATGGGGACATGGCAACATGGGGAAATCAGACATTGGGACATCAGACAATGGGACATGGGACATGGGGGCGTGGGATACGGGGACATGGGATATATGGACATGGGGACATGGGGACATGGGACATGGAACATGGAGACATGGGACATGGAACATGGGGACATGGGGACATGGGATATGGAACATGGAGACATGGGACATGGGTACATGGGACATGGGGACATGGGACATGAGACATGGGGACATGGGACATGGGGGCATGGAACATAGAACATGGGACATGGGGAGATTGGACATGGGGGCATCAGACATGGAGACATGGGGACAATGAACTTGGTGACATCGGACATAGGGACATGGGGACATGGGATATGTGGTCATGGGACATCGGACATGGGGACATGGGACATGGGACATAGGGATATTGGACATGGGGCATGGGGACATGGGACATGGCATTTGGGGACATATGACATGGGGACCTGGGACATGGGACATGGGGACATGGGACATGGAACATGGAGTCATAGGACATGGGACATGGGGACATGGGACATGGAACATGGGACATGAGGACATCGGACATGGGGACATCAGACATGGGGACATGGGGACAATGAACTTGGTGACATCGGACATAGGGACATGTGGACATGGGATATGTGGTCATGGGACATTGGACATGGGGACATGGGACATGGGACATGGAATATGGGACATGGGGACATGGGACGTGGAACATGGAGACATGGGACATGGAACATGGGGACATGGGACATGGGACATGGGGACATGGGACATGAGGACATGGGAACATGGGACATGGAACATGAGACATGGGGGCATGGGGACATGGGACATGGAACATGGAGTCATGGGACATGGAACATGGGGTCATGGGACATGGGGACATGGGACATGGAATATGGGACATGGGAAACGGGGACATGGGACATGGGACATGGGGACATGTGACATGGGGACATGGGACATGGGGCATGGGGACCTGGAACATAGACCATGGGACATGGGTACATGAGACATGGAACATGGGGACATGGGACATGGGGACATGGGGACATGAGGACATGGGGACAGTGGGACAGTGGGACATGGGACATGGGACATTGGGACATGAGGACATTAGACATGGGACACGGGACATGGGACATGGGGACATGGGGACATGGGGACATGGGGACATGGGACATGTGACATAGGACACGGGGTCATGGGACATTCAATCATGGGACATGGGGAAATGGGACACGGTACATGGGACATGGGGACATGGGACATGGAACACGGGGACATGGGACACGGGGACATGGGACATGGAACACGGGGACATGGGACACGGGGACAAGGGACATGGGGACATGGCAACATGGGGAAATCAGACATTGGGACATTGGACAATGGGACATGGGACATGGGGGCGTGGGATACGGGGACATGGGATATGTGGACATGGGGACATGGGACATGGGGACATGGGACATGGGGACATCGGACATGGGGACATGGGACATGGAACACGGGGACATGGGACACGGGGACATGGGACATGGAACACGGGGACATGGGACACGGGGACATGGAACATGGGGACATGGGACATGGGGACATGGGGACATTGGGACATTGGAACATGGGGATATGGAACATTGGGACATGGGGACATGAGGACATGGGGACAGTGGGACAGTAGGACATGGGATATGGGACATGGGACATTGGGACATGGGGACATTAGACATGGGACACGGGACATGGGACATGGGGACATGGGGACATGGGACATGTGACATAGGACACGGGGACATTGGAAATTCAATCATGGGACATGGGGAAATGGGACACGGTACATGGGACATGGGGGCATGGAACATAGAACATGGGACATGGGGAGATTGGACATGGGGGCATCAGACATGGAGACATGGGGACAATGAACTTGGTGACATCGGACATAGGGACATGGGGACATGGGATATGTGGTCATGGGACATCCGACATGGGGACATGGGACATGGGACATAGGGATATTGGACATGGGGCATGGGGACATGGGACATGGCATTTGGGGACATATGACATGGGGACCTGGGACATGGGACATGGGGACATGGGACATGGAACATGGAGTCATGGGACATGGGGACATGGGACTTGGAATATGGGACATGGGAAACGGGGACATGGGACATGGGACATGGGGACATGTGACATGGGGACATGGGACATGGGGCATGGGGACCTGGAACATAGACCATGGGACATGGGTACATGAGACATGGAACATGGGGACATGGGACATGGGGACATGGGGACATGAGGACATGGGGACAGTGGGACAGTGGGACATGGGACATGGGACATGGGACATTGGGACATGAGGACATTAGACATGGGACACGGGACATGGGACATGGGGACATGGGGACATGGGGACATGGGGACATGGGACATGTGACATAGGACACGGGGTCATGGGACATTCAATCATGGGACATGGGGAAATGGGACACGGTACATGGGACATGGGGACATGGGACATGGAACACGGGGACATGGGACACGGGGACATGGGACATGGAACACGGGGACATGGGACACGGGGACAAGGGACATGGGGACATGGCAACATGGGGAAATCAGACATTGGGACATTGGACAATGGGACATGGGACATGGGGGCGTGGGATACGGGGACATGGGATATGTGGACATGGGGACATGGGACATGGGGACATGGGACATGGGGACATCGGACATGGGGACATGGGACATGGAACACGGGGACATGGGACACGGGGACATGGGACATGGAACACGGGGACATGGGACACGGGGACATGGAACATGGGGACATGGGACATGGGGACATGGGGACATTGGGACATTGGAACATGGGGATATGGAACATTGGGACATGGGGACATGAGGACATGGGGACAGTGGGACAGTAGGACATGGGATATGGGACATGGGACATTGGGACATGGGGACATTAGACATGGGACACGGGACATGGGACATGGGGACATGGGGACATGGGACATGTGACATAGGACACGGGGACATTGGAAATTCAATCATGGGACATGGGGAAATGGGACACGGTACATGGGACATGGGGGCATGGAACATAGAACATGGGACATGGGGAGATTGGACATGGGGGCATCAGACATGGAGACATGGGGACAATGAACTTGGTGACATCGGACATAGGGACATGGGGACATGGGATATGTGGTCATGGGACATCCGACATGGGGACATGGGACATGGGACATAGGGATATTGGACATGGGGCATGGGGACATGGGACATGGCATTTGGGGACATATGACATGGGGACCTGGGACATGGGACATGGGGACATGGGACATGGAACATGGAGTCATGGGACATGGGGACATGGGACTTGGAATATGGGACATGGGAAACGGGGACATGGGACATGGGACATGGGGACATGTGACATGGGGACATGGGACATGGGGCATGGGGACCTGGAACATAGAACATGGGACATGGGTAAATGAGACATGCAACATGGGGACATGGGACATGGGGACATGGGGACATGGGGACATTGGAACATGGGGATATGGGACATTGGGACATGGGGACATGAGGACATGGGGACAGTGGGTCAGTGGGACATGGGACATGGGACATGGGACATTGGGACATGAGGACATTAGACATGGGACACGGGACAAGGGACATGGGACATGGGGACATGGGGACATGGGGACATGGGGACATTGGAACATGGGGATATGGGACATTGGGTCATGGGGACATGAGGACATGGGGACAGTGGGACAGTGGGACATGGGACATGGGACATGGGACATTGGGACATGAGGACATTAGACATGGGACACGGGACATGGGACATGGGGACATGGGGACATGGGGACATGGGGACATGGGACATGTGACATAGGACACGGGGACATGGGACATTCAATCATGGGACATGGGGAAATGGGACACGGTACATGGGACATGGGGAGATGGGACATGGAACACGGGACATGGGACACGGGGACATGAGACATGGAACACGGGGACATGGGACACGGGGACAAGGGACATGGGGACATGGCAACATGGGGAAATCAGACATTGGGACATCGGACAATGGGACATGGGACATGGGGGCGTGGGATACGGGGACATGGGATATGTGGACATGGGGACATGGGACATGGGGACATGGGACATGGGGACATCGGACATGGGGACATGGGACATGGAACACGGGGACATGGGACACGGGGACATGGGACATGGAACACGGGGACATGGGACACGGGGACATGGAACATGGGGACATGGGACATGGGGACATGGGGACATTGGGACATTGGAACATGGGGATATGGGACATTGGGACATGGGGACATGAGGACATGGGGACAGTGGGACAGTAGGACATGGGATATGGGACATGGGACATTGGGACATGGGGACATTAGACATGGGACACGGGACATGGGATATGGGGACATGGGGACATGGGACATGTGACATAGGACACGGGGACATTGGACATTCAATCATGGGACATGGGGAAATGGGACACGGTACATGGGACATGGGGACATGGGACATGGAACACGGGGACATGGGACACGGGGACATGGGACATGGAACACAGGGACATGGGACACGGGGACAAAAGACATGGGGACATGGCAACATGGGGAAATCAGACATTGGGACATCAGACAATGGGACATGGGACATGGGGGCGTGGGATACGGGGACATGGGATATATGGACATGGGGACATGGGGACATGGGACATGGAACATGGAGACATGGGACATGGAACATGGGGACATGGGGACATGGGACATGGAACATGGAGACATGGGACATGGGTACATGGGACATGGGGACATGGGACATGAGACATGGGGACATGGGACATGGGGGCATGGAACATAGAACATGGGACATGGGGAGATTGGACATGGGGGCATCAGACATGGAGACATGGGGACAATGAACTTGGTGACATCGGACATAGGGACATGGGGACATGGGATATGTGGTCATGGGACATCGGACATGGGGACATGGGACATGGGACATAGGGATATTGGACATGGGGCATGGGGACATGGGACATGGCATTTGGGGACATATGACATGGGGACCTGGGACATGGGACATGGGGACATGGGACATGGAACATGGAGTCATAGGACATGGGACATGGGGACATGGGACATGGAACATGGGACATGAGGACATCGGACATGGGGACATCAGACATGAGGACATGGGGACAATGAACTTGGTGACATCGGACATAGGGACATGTGGACATGGGATATGTGGTCATGGGACATTGGACATGGGGACATGGGACATGGGACATGGAATATGGGACATGGGGACATGGGACGTGGAACATGGAGACATGGGACATGGAACATGGGGACATGGGACATGGGACATGGGGACATGGGACATGAGGACATGGGAACATGGGACATGGAACATGAGACATGGGGGCATGGGGACATGGGACATGGAACATGGAGTCATGGGACATGGAACATGGGGTCATGGGACATGGGGACATGGGACATGGAATATGGGACATGGGAAACGGGGACATGGGACATGGGACATGGGGACATGTGACATGGGGACATGGGACATGGGGCATGGGGACCTGGAACATAGACCATGGGACATGGGTACATGAGACATGGAACATGGGGACATGGGACATGGGGACATGGGGACATGAGGACATGGGGACAGTGGGACAGTGGGACATGGGACATGGGACATGGGACATTGGGACATGAGGACATTAGACATGGGACACGGGACATGGGACATGGGGACATGGGGACATGGGGACATGGGGACATGGGACATGTGACATAGGACACGGGGTCATGGGACATTCAATCATGGGACATGGGGAAATGGGACACGGTACATGGGACATGGGGACATGGGACATGGAACACGGGGACATGGGACACGGGGACATGGGACATGGAACACGGGGACATGGGACACGGGACATGGGGACATGGGGACATGGGACATGGAACATGGAGACATGGGACATGGAACATGGGGACATGGGGACATGGGACATGGAACATGGAGACATGGGACATGGAACATGGGGACATGGGGCATGGGGACATGGTACATGAGGACATGGGGACATGGGACATGGAACATGGGACATGGGGACATGGGGACATGGGACATGGAACATGGGGACTTGGACATGGGACGTGGGACATGGGGATATGGGATATCAGACATGGGGACATGGGACATGGGGGCATGGAACATAGAACATGGGACATGGGGAGATTGGACATGGGGGCATCAGACATGGGGACATGGGGACAATGAACTTGGTGACATCGGACATAGGGACATGGGGAAATGGGATATGTGGTCATGGGACATCGGACATGGGGACATGGGACATGGGACATGGGGATATGGGACATGGGGCATGGGGACATGGGACATGGCATTTGGGGACATATGACATGGGGACCTGGGACATGGGACATGGGGACATGGGACATGGAACATGGAGTCATAGGACATGGAACATGGGGACATGGGACATGGAACATGGGACATGAGGACATCGGACATGAGGACATCAGACATGGTGACATGGGGACAATGAACTTGGTGACATCGGACATAGGGACATGTGGACATGGGATATGTGGACATGGCGACATGGGACATGGAACATGCAGACATGGGACATGGAACATGGGGACATGGGACATGGGACATGGGGACATGGGACATGAGGACATGGGCACATGGGACATGGAACATGAGACATTGGGGCATGGGGACATGGGACATGGAACACGGAGTCATGGGACATGGAACATGGGGTCATGGGACATGGGGACATGGGACATGGAATATGGGACATGGCGACATGGGACATGGAACATGCAGACATGGGACATGGAACATGGGGACATGGGACATGGGACATGGGGACATGGGACATGAGGACATGGGAACATGGGACATGGAACATGAGACATTGGGGCATGGGGACATGGGACATGGAACACGGAGTCATGGGACATGGAACATGGGGTCATGGGACATGGGGACATGGGTCATGGAATATGGGACATGGGGACATGGGGAAATGTGACATGGAACATGGAGACATGGGACATGGAACATGGGGACATAGGACATGGGGACATGGGACATGGGGACATGGGACATGGAACATGGGACCTGGGGACATGGGACATGGAACATGGAGACATGGGACATGGGGACATGGGACATGGGGACATGGGCCATGGGGCATGGGGACATGGGACATGGGGACATGGGATATGGGGACATGGGACATGGAACATGGGGACATGGGACATGGTGACATGGGACATGGGCCATGGGACATGGGGACATGGGGACATCGGACATGGGGACATGGGACATGGGCAATGGGACATGGGGCATGGGGACATGGGACATGGCATTTGGGGACATATGACATGGGGACCTGGGACATGGGACATGGGGACATGGGACATGGAACATGGAGTCATGGGACATGGAACATGGGGACATGGGACATGGGACATGAGGACATCGGACATGGGGACATCAGACATGGGGACATGGGGACAATGAACTTGGTGACAACGGACATAGGGACATGGGAACATGGGACATGGAACATGGGACATGGGGACATGGGACATGGGGACATGGGAAATAGGACATGGGGACATGGGGACATGGGACATGAGTACATGGGACATGGAACAGGGGACATGGGACATGGGGACATGGGGACATGGGACATGGGGACATGGGGACATGGGATCATGGGACATGGAACATGGGGACATGGGGACATGGGACATGGGACATGGGGACATGGGACATGGAACATGGAGTCATGGGACATGGAACATGGGGTCATGGGACATGAGGACATGGGACATGGAATGTGGGACATGGGGACATGGGACATGAGGACATGGGACATGGTGACATCAGACATAGGGGCATGGGGACATGGGACATGGGGTCATGGGACATCGGACATGGGGACATGGGACATGGGGACAGGGGACATGGAATATGGGACATGTGGACATGGGGACATGGGAGATGGAACATGGAGACATGGGACATGGAACATGGGGACATGGGGACATGGGACATGGGAACATGGAGACATGGGACATGGAACATGGGGACATGGGGCATGGGGACATGGGACATGAGGACATGGGGACATGGGACATGGAACATGGGACATGGGGACATGGGGACATGGGACATGGAACATGGTGACTTGGACATGGGACGTGGGACATGGGGATATGGGACATCAGACATGGGGACATGGGACATGGGGGCATGGAACATAGAACATGGGACATGGGGAGATTGGACATGGGGGCATCAGACATGGGGACATGGGGACAATGAACTTGGTGACATCGGACATAGGGACATGGGGACATGGGATATGTGGTCATGGGACATCGGACATGGGGACATGGGACATGGGACATGGGGATATGGGACATGGGGCATGGGGACATGGGACATGGCATTTGGGGACATATGACATGGGGACCTGGGACATGGGACATGGGGACATGGGACATGGAACATGGAGTCATAGGACATGGAACATGGGGACATGGGACATGGAACATGGGACATGAGGACATCGGACATGGGGACATCAGACATGGTGACATGGGGACAATGAACTTGGTGACATCGGACATAGGGACATGTGGACATGGGATATGTGGACATGGGACATTGGACATGGTGACATGGGACATGGGACATGGAATATGGGACATGGCGACATGGGACATGGAACATGCAGACATGGGACATGGAACATGGGGACATGGGACATGGGACATGGGGACATGGGACATGAGGACATGGGAACATGGGACATGGAACATGAGACATGGGGGCATGGGGACATGGGACATGGAACACGGAGTCATGGGACATGGAACATGGGGTCATGGGACATGGGGACATGGGACATGGAATATGGGACATGAGGAAATGTGACATGGAACATGGAGACATGGGACATGGAACATGGGGACATAGGACATGGGGACATGGGACATGGGGACATGGGACATGGAGACATGGGATATGGGGACATGGGACATGGAACATGGGGACATGGGACTTGGTGACATGGGACATGGGCCATGGGACATGGGGACATGGGGACATCGGACATGGGGACATGGGACATGGGACATGGGCAATGGGACATGGGGCATGGGGACCTGGGACATGGCATTTGGGGACATATGACATGGGGACCTGGGACATGGGACATGGGGACATGGGACATGGGACATGGAACATGGAGTCATGGGACATGGAACATGGGGACATGGGACATGGGACATGAGGACATCGGACATGGGGACATCAGACATGGGGACATGGGGACAATGAACTTGGTGACAACGGACATAGGGACATGGGAACATGGGACATGGGGACATGGGCAATAGGACATGGGGACATGGGGACATGGGACATGAGTACATGGGACATGGAACAGGGGACATGGGACATGGGGACATGGGACATGGGGACATGGGATCATGGGACATGGAACATGGGGACATGGGGACATGGGACATGGGACATGGGGACATGGGACATGGAACATGGGGACATGGGACTTGGTGACATGGGACATGGGCCATGGGACATGGGGACATGGGGACATCGGACATGGGGACATGGGACATGGGACATGGGCAATGGGACATGGGGCATGGGGACCTGGGACATGGCATTTGGGGACATATGACATGGGGACCTGGGACATGGGACATGGGGACATGGGACATGGAACATGGAGTCATGGGACATGGAACATGGGGACATGGGACATGGAACATGAGGACATCGGACATGGGGACATCAGACATGGGGACATGGGGACAATGAACTTGGTGACAACGGACATAGGGACATGGGAACATGGGACATGGGGACATGGGCAATAGGACATGGGGACATGGGGACATGGGACATGAGTACATGGGACATGGAACAGGGGACATGGGACATGGGGACATGGGACATGGGGACATGGGACATGGAACATGGAGACATGGGACATAGACCATGAGGACATGGGACATGGGAACATGGGACATGAGGACATGGGAACATGGGACATGGAACATGGGACATAGGGGCATGGGGACATGCGACATGGAACATGGGGTCATGGGACATGGAACATGGGGTCATGGGACATGGGGACATGGGACATGGAATATGGGACATGGGGACATGGGGACATGGGACATGGGGCATGGGGACCTGGAACATAGAACATGGGACATGGGTACATGAGACATGGAACATGGGGACATGGGACATGGGGACATGGCGACATGGGGACATTGGAACATGGGGATATGGGACATTGGGACATGGGGACATGAGGACATGGGGACAGTGGGACAGTGGGACGTGGGACATGGGACATGGGACATTGGGACATGAGGACATTAGACATGGGACACGGGACATGGGACATGGGGACATGGGGACATGGGGACATGGGACATGTGACTAGGACACGGGGACATGGGACATTCAATCATGGGACATGGGGAAATGGGACACGGTACATGGGACATGGGGACATGGGACATGGAACACGGGGACATGGGACACGGGGACATGGGACATGGAACACGGGGACATGGGACACGGGGACAAGGGACATGGGGACATGGCAACATGGGGAAATCAGACATTGGGACATTGGACAATGGGACATGGGACATGGGGGCGTGGGATACGGGGACATGGGATATGTGGACATGGGGACATGGGACATGGGGACATGGGACATGGGGACATCGGACATGGGGACATGGGACATGGAACACGGGGACATGGGACATGGAACACGGGGACATGGGACACGGGGACATGGAACATGGGGACATGGGACATGGGGACATGGGGACATTGGGACATTGGAACATGGGGATATGGGACATTGGGACATGGGGACATGAGGACATGGGGACAGTGGGACAGTAGGACATGGGATATGGGACATGGGACATTGGGACATGGGGACATTAGACATGGGACACGGGACATGGGACATGGGGACAAGTGACATGGGTACATGGGACATGGAATATGGGACATGGGGACATGGGGACATGGGACATGGTACATGGGGACATGGAACATGGGGACATGGGACATGGGGACATGGGACATGAGGACATGGGAACATGGGACATGGAACATGAGACATGGGGGCATGTGTACATGGGACATGGAACATGGAGTCATGGGACATGGAACATGGGGTCATGGGACATGGGGACATGGGACATGGAATATGGGACATGGGGACATGGGACATGGAACATGGAGACATGGGACATGGAACATGGGGACATGGGACATGGAACATGGAGACATGGGACATGGGGACATGTGACATGGGTACATGGGACATGGGGACATGGGACATGGGGACTTGGACATGGGACATCGGACATGGGGACATGGGACATGGGGACATAGGACATGAGGACATGGGACATGGTGACATCAGACATAGGGACATGGGGACATGGGACATGGTGTCATGGGACATCGGACATGGGGACATGGGACATGGGGACATGGGGACATGGGACATGGAACATGGAGACATGGGACATGGAACATGGGGACATCGGACATGGGGACATGGGACATGGGACATGGGGACATGGGACATGGAATGTGGGACATGGGGACATGGGACATGGATCATGGAGACATGGGACATGGAACATGGGGACATCGGACATGGGGACATGGGACATGGGACATGGGGACATGGGACATGGGGACATCGGACATGAGGACATGAGGACATGTGACATGGGTACATGGGACATGGGGACATGGGACATGGGGACATGGGCACTTGGACATGGGACATTGGACATGGGGACATGGGACATGGGGACATAGGACATGAGGACATGGGACATGGTGACATCAGACATAGGGACATGGGGTCATGGGACATCGGACATGGGGACATGGGACATGGGGACAGGAGACATGGAATATGGGACTTGGGGACATGGGGACATGGGACAGGGAACATGGAGACATGGGACATGGAACATGGGGACATGGGGACATGGGACATGGAACATGGAGACATGGGGACATGGGACATGGAACTGGAGACATGGGTACATGGGAGATGGGGACATCGGACATGGGTAATGGGGACATGGGACATGGGGACATGGGAAACGGCGACATGGGGACATGGGACATGGAACATTGAACATGGGACATGGGTCATGGAACATTGAACATGGGACATTGGACATGGGGGCACGGGGACATGGGACATGGAATATGGGACATGGGGACATGGGGACATGGGACATGGAACATGGAGACATGGGACATGGACCATGAGGACATGGGACATGGGAACATGGGACATGAGGACAAGGGAACATGGGACATGGAACATGGGACATGGGGGCATGGGGACATGCGACATGGAACATGGAGTCGTGGGACATGGAACATGGGGTCATGGGACATGGGGACATGGGACATGGAATATGGGACATGGGGACATGGGGACATGAGACATGGAACATGGTGACATGGGACATGGAACATGGGGACATGGGACATGGGGACATGGGACATGGCGACATGGGACATGGAACATGGGACATGGGGACATGGGACATGGAACATGGAGACATGGGACATGGGGACATGGGACATGGGACATGGGGACATGGGACACGGGGACATGGGATATGGGGACATGGGACATGGAACATGGGGACATGGAGACATGGGGACATGGGACATGGGGACATGGGACATGGGGACATCGGACATGGGGACATGGGACATGGAACACGGGGACATGGGACACGGGGACATGGGACATGGAACACGGGGACATGGGACACGGGGACATGGAACATGGGGACATGGGACATGGGGACATGGGGACATTGGGACATTGGAACATGGGGCTATGGGACATTGGGACATGGGGACATGAGGACATGGGGACAGTGGGACAGTAGGACATGGGATATGGGACATGGGACATTGGGACATGGGGACATTAGACATGGGACACGGGACATGGGACATGGGGACATGGGGACATGGGACATGTGACATAGGACACGGGGACATTGGACATTCAATCATGGGACATGGGGAAATGGGACACGGTACATGGGACATGGGGACATGGGACATGGAACACGGGGACATGGGACACGGGGACATGGGACATGGAACACAGGGACATGGGACACGGGGACAAAAGACATGGGGACATGGCAACATGGGGAAATCAGACATTGGGACATCAGACAATGGGACATGGGACATGGGGGCGTGGGATACGGGGACATGGAATATGTGGACATGGGGACATGGGGACATGGGACATGGAACATGGAGACATGGGACATGGAACATGGGGACATGGGGACATGGGACATTGAACATGGAGACATGGGACATGGAACATGGAGACATGGGACATGGGTACATGGGACATGGGGACATGGGACATGAGACATGGGGACATGGGACATGGGGGCATGGAACATAGAACATGGGACATGGGGAGATTGGACATGGGGGCATCAGACATGGAGACATGGGGACAATGAACTTGGTGACATTGGACATAGGGACATGGGGACATGGGATATGTGGTCATGGGACATCGGACATGGGGACATGGGACATGGGACATAGGGATATTGGACATGGGGCATGGGGACATGGGACATGGCATTTGGGGACATATGACATGGGGACCTGGGACATGGGACATGGGGACATGGGACATGGAACATGGAGTCGTAGGACATGGGACATGGGGACATGGGACATGGAACATGGGACATGAGGACATCGGACATGGGAACATCAGACATGGGGACATGGGGACAATGAACTTGGCGACATCGGACATAGGGACATGTGGACATGGGATATGTGGTCATGGGACATTGGACATGGGGACATGGGACATGGGACATGGAATATGGGACATGGGGACATGGGACATGGAACATGGAGACATGGGACATGGAACATGGGGACATGGGACATGGGGCATGGGGACATGGGACATGAGGACATGGGAACATGGGACATGGAACATGAGACATGGGGGCATGGGGACATGGGACATGGAACATGGAGTCATGGGACATGGAACATGGGGTCATGGGACATGGGGACATGGGACATGGGAAACGGGGACATGGGACATGGGACATGGGGACATGTGACATGGGGACATGGGACATGGGGCATGGGGACCTGGAACATAGAACATGGGACATGGGTACATGAGGCATGGGACATGGGGACATGGGGACATGGGGACATGGGGACATTGGAACATGGGGATATGGGACATTGGGGCATGGGGACATGAGGACATGGGGACAGTGGGACAGTGGGACATGGGACATGGGATATGGGACATTGGGACATGAGGACATTAGACATGGGGACATAGGACATGAGGACATGGGACATGGTGACATCAGACATAGGGACATGGGGACATCGGACATGGTGTCATGGGACATCGGACATGGGGACATGGGACATGGGGACATGGGGACATGGGACATGGACATGGGACATCGGACATGGGGACATGGGACATGGGGACATAGGACATGAGGACATGGGACATGGTGACATCAGACATAGGGACATGGGGACATGGGACATGGTGTCATGGGACATCGGACATGGGGACATGGGACATGGGGACATGGGGACATGGGACATGGAACATGGAGACATGGGACATGGAACATGGGGACATCGGACATGGGGACATGGGACATGGGACATGGGGACATGGGACATGGAATGTGGGACATGGGGACATGGGACATGGATCATGGAGACATGGGACATGGAACATGGGGACATCGGACATGGGGACATGGGACATGGGACATGGGGACATGGGACATGGGGACATCGGACATGAGGACATGAGGACATGTGACATGGGTACATGGGACATGGGGACATGGGACATGGGGACATGGGGACTTGGACATGGGACATTGGACATGGGGACATGGGACATGGGGACATAGGACATGAGGACATGGGACATGGTGACATCAGACATAGGGACATGGGGTCATGGGACATCGGACATGGGGACATGGGACATGGGGACAGGAGACATGGAATATGGGACTTGGGGACATGGGGACATGGGACAGGGAACATGGAGACATGGGACATGGAACATGGGGACATGGGGACATGGGACATGGAACATGGAGACATGGGGACATGGGACATGGAACTGGAGACATGGGTACATGGGACATGGGGACATCGGACATGGGTAATGGGGACATGGGACATGGGGACATGGGAAACGGCGATATGGGGACATGGGACATGGAACATTGAACATGGGACATGGGTCATGGAACATTGAACATGGGACATTGGACATGGGGGCACGGGGACATGGGACATGGAATATGGGACATGGGGACATGGGGACATGGGACATGGAACATGGAGACATGGGACATGGACCATGAGGACATGGGACATGGGAACATGGGACATGAGGACAAGGGAACATGGGACATGGAACATGGGACATGGGGGCATGGGGACATGCGACATGGAACATGGAGTCATGGGACATGGAACATGGGGTCATGGGACATGGGGACATGGGACATGGAATATGGGACATGGGGACATGGGGACATGAGACATGGAACATGGTGACATGGGACATGGAACATGGGGACATGGGACATGGGGACATGGGACATGGCGACATGGGACATGGAACATGGGACATGGGGACATGGGACATGGAACATGGAGACATGGGACATGGGGACATGGGACATGGAACATGGGGACATGGGACACGGGGACATGGGATATGGGGACATGGGACATGGAACATGGGGACATGGAGACATGGGGACATGGGACATGGGGACATGGGACATGGGGACATCGGACATGGGGACATGGGACATGGGGACAGGGGACATGGAATATGGGACATGGGGACATGGGGACATGGGACATGGAACATGGAACATGGAGACATGGGACATGGAACATGGGGACATGGGGACATGGGACATTGAACATGGAGACATGGGACATGGAACATGGAGACATGGGACATGGGTACATGGGACATGGGGACATGGGACATCAGACATGGGGACATGGGACATGGGGGCATGGAACATAGAACATGGGACATGGGGAGATTGGACATGGGGGCATCAGACATGGAGACATGGGGACAATGAACTTGGTGACATCGGACATAGGGACATGGGGATATGGGATATGTGGTCATGGGACATCGGACATGGGGACATGGGACATGGGACATAGGGATATTGGACATGGGGCATGGGGACATGGGACATGGCATTTGGGGACATATGACATGGGGACCTGGGACATGGGACATGGGGACATGGGACATGGAACATGGAGTCATAGGACATGGGACATGGGGACATGGGACATGGAACATGGGACATGAGGACATCGGACATGGGAACATCAGACATGGGGACATGGGGACAATGAACTTGGTGACATCGGACATAGGGACATGTGGACATGGGATATGTGGTCATGGGACATTGGACATGGGGACATGGGACATGGGACATGGAATATGGGACATGGGGACATGGGACATGGAACATGGAGACATGGGACATGGAACATGGGGACATGGGACATGGGGCATGGGGACATGGGACATGAGGACATGGGAACATGGGACATGGAACATGAGACATGGGGGCATGGGGACATGGGACATGGAACATGGAGTCATGGGACATGGAACATGGGGTCATGGGACATTGGGGCATGGGGACATGAGGACATGGGGACAGTGGGACAGTGGGACATGGGACATGGGACATGGGACATTGGGACATGAGGACATTAGACATGGGGACATAGGACATGAGGACATGGGACATGGTGACATCAGACATAGGGACATGGGGACATCGGACATGGTGTCATGGGACATCGGACATGGGAACATGGGACATGGGGACATGAGGACATGGGGACAGTGGGACAGTGGGACATGGGACATGGGACATTGGGACATGAGGACATTAGACATGGGACACGGGACATGGGACATGGGGACATGGGGACATGGGGACATGGGGACATGGGACATGTGACATAGGACACGGGGACATGGGACATTCACTCATGGGACATGGGGAAATGGGACACGGTACATGGGACATGGGGACATGGGACATGGAACACCGGGACATGGGACACGGGGACATTGGACATTGAACACGGGGACATGGGACACGGGGACAAGGGACATGGGGACATGGCAACATGGGGAAATCAGACATTGGGACATCGGACAATGGGACATGGGACATGGGGGCGTGGGATACGGGGACATGGGATATGTGGACATGGGGACATGGGACATGGGGACATCGGACATGGGGACATGGGACATGGAACACGGGGACATGGGACACGGGGACATGGGACATGGGGACATAGCAACATGGGGAAATCAGACATTGGGACATCTGACAATGGGACATGAGACATGGGGACGTGGGATACGGGGACATGGGATATGTGGACATGGGGACATGGGACATGGGGACATGGGACATGGGGACATCGGACATGAGGACATGGGGAGATGTGACATGGGTACATGGGACATGGGGACATGGGACATGGGGACATAGGACATGAGGACATGGGACATGGTGACATCAGACATAGGGGCATGGGGACATGGGACATGGGGACATGGGGACTTGGTCATGGGACATCGGACATGGGGACATGGGATATGGGGACATAGGACATGAGGACATGGGACATGGTGACATCAGACATAGGGGCATGGGGACATGGGACATGGGGTCATGGGACATCGGACATGGGGACATGGGACATGGGGACAGGGGACATGGAATATGGGACATGGGGACATGGGGACATGGGACATGGAACATGGAGACATGGGACATGGAACATGGGGACATGAGGACATGGGACATGGAACATGGAGACATGGGACATGGAACATGGGGACATGGGGCATGGGGACATGGGACATGAGGACATGGGGACATGGGACATGGAACATGGGACATGGGGACATGGGGACATGGGACATGGAACATGGGGACTTGGACATGGGACGTGGGACATGGGGATATGGGACATCAGACATGGGGACATGGGACATGGGGGCATGGAACATAGAACATGGGACATGGGGAGATTGGACATGGGGGCATCAGACATGGGGACATGGGGACAATGAACTTGGTGACATCGGACATAGGGACATGGGGACATGGGATATGTGGTCATGGGACATCGGACATGGGGACATGGGACATGGGACATGGGGATATGGGACATGGGGCATGGGGACATGGGACATGGCATTTGGGGACATATGACATGGGGACCTGGGACATGGGACATGGGGACATGGGACATGGAACATGGAGTCATAGGACATGGAACATGGCGACATGGGACATGGAACATGGGACATGAGGACATCGGACATGGGGACATCAGACATGGTGACATGGGGACAATGAACTTGGTGACATCGGACATAGGGACATGTGGACATGGGATATGTGGACATGGGACATTGGACATGGTGACATGGGACATGGGACATGGAATATGGGCCATGGCGACATGGGACATGGAACATGCAGACATGGGACATGGAACATGGGGACATGGGACATGGGACATGGGGACATGGGACATGAGGACATGGGAACATGGGACATGGAACATGAGACATGGGGGCATGGGGACATGGGACATGGAACACGGAGTCATGGGACATGGAACATGGGGTCATGGGACATGGGGACATGGGACATGGAATATGGGACATGGGGACATGGGGAAATGTGACATGGAACATGGAGACATGGGACATGGAACATGGGGACATAGGACATGGGGACATGGGACATGGGGACATGGGACATGGAACATGGGACATGGGGACATGGGACATGGAACATGGAGACATGGGACATGGGGACATGGGGACATGGGACATGGGGCATGGGGACATGGGACATGGGGACATGGGATATGGGGACATGGGACATGGAACATGGGGACATGGGACATGGTGACATGGGACATGGGCCATGGGACATGGGGACATGGGGACATCAGACATGGGTACATGGGACATGGGCAATGGGACATGGGGCATGGGGACATGGGACATGGCATTTGGGGACATATGACATGGGGACCTGGGACATGGGACATGGGGACATGGGACATGGAACATGGAGTCATGTGACATGGAACATGGGGACATGGGACATGGGACATGAGGACATCGGACATGGGGACATCAGACATGGGGACATGGGGACAATGAACTTGGTGACAACGGACATAGGGACATGGGAACATGGGATATGGAACATGGGACATGGGGACATGGGACATGGGGACATGGGAAATAGGACATGGGGACATGGGGACATGGGACATGAGTACATGGGACATGGAACAGGGGACATGGGACATGGGGACATGGGACATGGGGACATGGGGACATGGGGACATGGGATCATGGGACATGGAACATGGGGACATGGGGACATGGGACATGGGACATGGGGACATGGGACATGGAACATGGAGTCATGGGACATGGAACATGGGGTCATGGGACATGGGGACATGGGACATGGAATGTGGGACATGGGGACATGTGACATGAGGACATGGGACATGGTGACATCAGACATAGGGGCATGGGGACATGGGACATGGGGTCATGGGACATTGGACATGGGGACATGGGACATGGGGACAGGGGACATGGAATATGGGACATGGGGACATGGGAGATGGAACATGGAGACATGGGACATGGAACATGGGGACATGGGGACATGGGACATGGAACATGGAGACATGGGACATGGAACGTGGGGACATGGGGCATGGGGACATGGGACATGAGGACATGGGGACATGGGACATGGAACATGGGACATGGGGACATGGGGACATGGGACATGGAACATGGTGACTTGGACATGGGACGTGGGACATGGGGATATGGGACATCAGACATGGGGACATGGGACATGGGGGCATGGAACATAGAACATGGGACATGGGGAGATTGGACATGGGGGCATCAGACATGGGGACATGGGGACAATGAACTTGGTGACATCGGACATAGGGACATGGGGACATGGGATATGTGGTCATGGGACATCGGACATGGGGACATGGGACATGGGACATGGGGATATGGGACATGGGGCATGGGGACATGGGACATGGCATTTGGGGACATATGACATGGGGACCTGGGACATGGGACATGGGGACATGGGACATGGAACATGGAGTCATAGGACATGGAACATGGGGACATGGGACATGGAACATGGGACATGAGGACATCGGACATGGGGACATCAGACATGGTGACAATGAACTTGGTGACATCGGACATAGGGACATGTGGACATGGGATATGTGGACATGGGACATTGGACATGGTGACATGGGACATGGGACATGGAATATGGGACATGGCGACATGGGGAAATGTGACATGGAACATGGAGACATGGGACATGGAACATGGGGACATAGGACATGGGGACATGGGACATGGGGACATGGGACATGGAACATGGGACATGGGGACATGGGACATGGAACATGGAGACATGGGACATGGGGACATGGGGACATGGGACATGGGGCATGGGGACATGGGACATGGGGACATGGGATATGGGGACATGGGACATGGAACATGGGGACATGGGACATGGTGACATGGGACATGGGCCATGGGACATGGGGACATGGGGACTTCAGACATGGGGACATGGGACATGGGCAATGGGACATGGGGCATGGGGACATGGGACATGGCATTTGGGGACATATGACATGGGGACCTGGGACATGGGACATGGGGACATGGGACATGGAACATGGAGTCATGTGACATGGAACATGGGGACATGGGACATGGGACATGAGGACATCGGACATGGGGACATCAGACATGGGGACATGGGGACAATGAACTTGGTGACAACGGACATAGGGACATGGGAACATGGGACATGGAACATGGGACATGGGGACATGGGACATGGGGACATGGGAAATAGGACATGGGGACATGGGGACATGGGACATGAGTACATGGGACATGGAACAGGGGACATGGGACATGGGGACATGGGACATGGGGACATGGGGACATGGGGACATGGGATCATGGGACATGGAACATGGGGACATGGGGACATGGGACATGGGACATGGGGACATGGGACATGGAACATGGAGTCATGGGACATGGAACATGGGGTCATGGGACATGGGGACATGGGACATGGAATGTGGGACATGGGGACATGTGACATGAGGACATGGGACATGGTGACATCAGACATAGGGGCATGGGGACATGGGACATGGGGTCATGGGACATTGGACATGGGGACATGGGACATGGGGACAGGGGACATGGAATATGGGACATGGGGACATGGGAGATGGAACATGGAGACATGGGACATGGAACATGGGGACATGGGGACATGGGACATGGAACATGGAGACATGGGACATGGAACGTGGGGACATGGGGCATGGGGACATGGGACATGAGGACATGGGGACATGGGACATGGAACATGGGACATGGGGACATGGGGACATGGGACATGGAACATGGTGACTTGGACATGGGACGTGGGACATGGGGATATGGGACATCAGACATGGGGACATGGGACATGGGGGCATGGAACATAGAACATGGGACATGGGGAGATTGGACATGGGGGCATCAGACATGGGGACATGGGGACAATGAACTTTGTGACATCGGACATAGGGACATGGGGACATGGGATATGTGGTCATGGGACATCGGACATGGGGACATGGGACATGGGACATGGGGATATGGGACATGGGGCATGGGGACATGGGACATGGCATTTGGGGACATATGACATGGGGACCTGGGACATGGGACATGGGGACATGGGACATGGAACATGGAGTCATAGGACATGGAACATGGGGACATGGGACATGGAACATGGGACATGAGGACATCGGACATGGGGACATCAGACATGGTGACAATGAACTTGGTGACATCGGACATAGGGACATGTGGACATGGGATATGTGGACATGGGACATTGGACATGGTGACATGGGACATGGGACATGGAATATGGGACATGGCGACATGGGACATGGAACATGCAGACATGGGACATGGAACATGGGGACATGGGACATGGGACATGGGGACATGGGACATGAGGACATGGGAACATGGGACATGGAACATGAGACATGGGGGCATGGGGACATGGGACATGGAACACGGAGTCATGGGACATGGAACATGGGGTCATGGGATATGGGGACATGGGACATGGAATATGGGACATGGGGACATGGGGAAATGTGACATGGAACATGGAGACATGGGACATGGAACATGGGGACATAGGACATGGGGACATGGGGACATGGGACATGGAACATGGGACATGGGGACATGGGACATGGAACATGGAGACATGGGACATGGGGACATGGGACATGGGGACATGGGCCATGGGGCATGGGGACATGGGACATGGAGACATGGGATATAGGGACATGGGACATGGAACATGGGGACATGGGACATGGTGACATGGGACATGGGCCATGGGACATGGGGACATGGGGACATCGGACATGGGGACATGGGACATGGGACATGGGCAATGGGACATGGGGCATGGGGACATGGGACATGGCATTTGGGGACATATGACATGGGGACCTGGGACATGGGACATGGGGACATGGGACATGGAACATGGAGTCATGGGACATGGAACATGGGGACATGGGACATGGGACATGAGGACATCGGACATGGGGACATCAGACATGGGGACATGGGCAATAGGACATGGGGACATGGGGACATGGGACATGAGTACATGGGACATGGAAAAGGGGACATGGGACATGGGGACATGGGACATGGGGACATGGGGACATGGGATCATGGGACATGGAACATGGGGACATGGGGACATGGGACATGGGACATGGGGACATGGGACATGGAACATGGAGTCATGGGACATGGAACATGGGGTCATGGGACATGGGGACATGGGACATGGGGACATGGGGACATGGGACATGGAACATGGTGACTTGGACATGGGACGTGGGACATGGGGATATGGGACATCAGACATGGGGACATGGGACATGGGGGCATGGAACATAGAACATGGGACATGGGGAGATTGGACATGGGGGCATCAGACATGGGGACATGGGGACAATGAACTTGGTGACATCGGACATAGGGACATGGGGACATGAGATATGTGGTCATGGGACATCGGACATGGGGACATGGGACATGGGACATGGGGATATGGGACATGGGGCATGGGGACATGGGACATGGCATTTGGGGACATATGACATGGGGACCTGGGACATGGGACATGGGGACATGGGACATGGAACATGGAGTCATAGGACATGGAACATGGGGACATGGGACATGGAACATGGGACATGAGGACATCGGACATGGGGACATCAGACATGGTGACAATGGACTTGGTGACATCGGACATAGGGACATGTGGACATGGGATATGTGGACATGGGACATTGGACATGGTGACATGGGACATGGGACATGGAATATGGGACATGGCGACATGGGACATGGAACATGCAGACATGGGACATGGAACATGGGGACATGGGACATGGGACATGGGGACATGGGACATGAGAACATGGGAACATGGGACATGGAACATGAGACATGGGGTCATGGGACATGGGGACATGGGACATGGAATATGGGACATGGGGACATGGGGAAATGTGACATGGAACATGGAGACATGGGACATGGAACATGGGGACATAGGACATGGGGACATGGGGACATGGGACATGGAACATGGGACATGGGGACATGGGACATGGAACATGGAGACATGGGACATGGGGACATGGGACATGGGGACATGGGCCATGGGGCATGGGGACATGGGACATGGAGACATGGGATATGGGGACATGGGACATGGAACATGGGGACATGGGACATGGTGACATGGGACATGGGCCATGGGACATGGGGACATGGGGACATCGGACATGGGGACATGGGACATGGGACATGGGCAATGGGACATGGGGCATGGGGACATGGGACATGGCATTTGGGGACATATGACATGGGGACCTGGGACATGGGGACATGGGACATGGAACATGGAGTCATGGGACATGGAACATGGGGACATGGGACATGGGACATGAGGACATCGGACATGGGGACATCAGACATGGGGACATGGGCAATAGGACATGGGGACATGGGGACATGGGACATGAGTACATGGGACATGGAACAGGGGACATGGGACATGGGGACATGGGACATGGGGACATGGGGACATGGGATCATGGGACATGGAACATGGGGGCATGGGGACATGGGACATGGGACATGGGGACATGGGACATGGAACATGGAGTCATGGGACATGGAACATGGGGTCATGGGACATGGGGACATGGGACATGGAATGTGGGACATGGGGACATGGGACATGGATCATGGAGACATGGGACATGGAACATGGGGACATCGGACATGGGGACATGGGACATGGGACATGGGGACATGGGACATGGGGACATCGGACATGAGGACATGGGGACATGTGACATGGGTACATGGGACATGGGGACATGGGACATGGGGACATGGGGACTTGGACATGGGACATCAGACATGGGGACATGGGACATGGGGACATAGGACATGAGGACATGGGACATGGTGACATCAGACATAGGGACATGGGGTCATGGGACATCGGACATGGGGACATGGGACATGGGGACAGGAGACATGGAATATGGGACTTGGGGACATGGGGACATGGGACAGGGAACATGGAGACATGGGTCATGGAACATGGGGACATGGGGACATGGGACATGGAACATGGAGACATGGGGACATGGGACATGGAACTGGAGACATGGGTACATGGGACATGGGGACATCGGACATGGGTAATGGGGACATGGGACATGGGGACATGGGAAACGGGGACATGGGGACATGGGACATGGAACATTGAACATGGGACATGGGTCATGGAACATTGAACATGGGACATTGGACATGGGGGCATGGGGACATGGGACATGGAATATGGGACATGGGGACATGGGACATGGAACATTGAACATGGGACATGGGTCATGGAACATTGAACATGGGACATTGGACATGGGGGCATGGGGACATGGGACATGGATTATGGGACATGGGGACATGGGGACATGGGACATGGAACATGGAGACATGGGACATGGAACATGAGGACATGGGACATGGGAACATGGGACATGAGGACATGGGAACATGGGACATGGAACATGGGACATGGGGGCATGGGGACATGCGACATGGAACATGGAGTCATGGGACATGGAACATGGGGTCATGGGACATGGGGACATGGGACATGGAATATGGGACATGGAACAGGGGACAGAGGACATGGGGACATGGGACATGGGGACATGGGGATATGGGACATGGGAAATGGGGTCATGGGACATGGGACATGGGGAAATGGGACATGGGACATGGGGACATGGGACATGGAACATGGGGACATGGGACATGGGACATGGGGACATGGGTACATGGGACATGGGGACATCGGACATGGGTAATGGGGACATGGAACATGGGGACATGGGAAACGGGGACATGGGGACATGGGACATGGTACATTGAACATGGGACATGGGTCATGGAACATTGAACATGGGACATTGGGACATGGGACATGGGGACATGGGGACATGGGGATATGGGACATGGGAAATGGGGTCATGGGACATGGGACATGGGGAAATGGGACATGGGACACGGCGACATTGGACAAGGGGGCATGGGGACATGGAATATGGGACATGGGGACATGGGGACATGGGACATGGAACATGGAGACATGGGACATGGAACATGGGACATGGGGACATGGGGACATGGGACATGGAACATGGAGTCATGGGACATGGAACATGGGGTCATGGGACATGAGTACATGGGACATGGGGACTTGGACATGGGACATGGGAC
Source organism: Pristiophorus japonicus (assembly GCF_044704955.1). NCBI lineage: Eukaryota > Metazoa > Chordata > Chondrichthyes > Pristiophoridae > Pristiophorus > Pristiophorus japonicus. Next base: position 57,116,106 of record NC_091983.1, read on the forward strand.
ATGGGGACATGGGACATCAGACATGGGGACATGGGACATGGGGGCATGGAACATAGAACATGGGACATGGGGAGATTTGACATGGCGTCATGGGGACATGGAACATGGAACATGGGACATGAGGACATCGGACATATGGACATCAGACATGGGGACATGGGGACAATGAACTTGGTGACATCGGACATAGGGACATGGGGACATGGGATATGTGGTCATGGGACATCGGACATGGGGACATGGGACATATGACATGGGGAGCTGGGACATGGGACATGGGAGATGGGGACATGGGACATGGGGACATGGAGACATGGGACATGGGGTCATGGAACATGGGGACATGGGAAACGGGGACATGGGACATGGGACATGGGGACATGTGACATGGGGACATGGGACATGGGGCATGGGGACCTGGAACATAGAACATGGGACATGGGTACATGAGACATGGAACATGGGGACATGGGACATGGGGACATGGGACATGGGGACATGGGGACATGGGACATGGGGACATGGTACATGGGCACATGGCACATGGGGACATGGGACATGGGGACATTAGACATGGGACACGGGACATGGGACATTGGGATATGGGGACATGGGGTCATGGGACATGTGACATAGGACACGGGAACATGGGACATTCAATCATGGGACATGGGGAAATGGGACACGGTACATGGGACATGGGAACATGGGACATGGAACACGGGGACATGGGACATGGGGACATGGGTCATGGAACACGGGGACATGGGTGACGGGGACATGGGACATGGGACATGGCAACATGGGGAAATCAGATATTGGGACATCGGATATTGGGACATGGGACATGGGGGCGTGGGATACGGGGACATGGGATAGTGGACATGGGGACATGGGACATGGGGACATGGGACATGGGGACATCGGACTTGGGGACATGGGACATGAGGACATGGGGACATGGGACATGGGTACATGGGACATGGGGACATGGGACATGGGGACATGGGGACTTGGACATGGGACATCGGACATGGGTACATGGGACATGGGGACATGGGACATGGGGACATGGGGACTTGGACATGGGACATCAGACATGGGGACATGGGACATGGGGACATAGGACATGAGGACATGGGACATGGTGACATCAGACATAGGGGCATGGGGACATGGGACATGGGGTCATGGGACATCGGATATGGGGACATGGGGACAGGGGACATGGAATATGGGACATAGGGACATGGGGACATGGGACATGGAACATGGAGACATGGGACATGGAACATGGGGACATGGGGACATGGGACATGGAACATGGAGACATGGGACATGGAACATGGGGACATGGGGCATGGGGACATGGGACATGAGGACATGGGGACATGGGACATGGAACATGTGGACATGGGATATGTGGACATGGGACATTGGACATGGTGACATGGGACATGGGACATAGAATATGGGACATGGCGACATGGGACATGGAACATGGAGACATGTGACATGGAACATGGGGACATGGGACATGGGACATGGGGACATGGGACATGAGGACATGGGAACATGGGGACATGGGACATCAGACATGGGGACATGGGACATTGGGGCATGGAACATAGAACATGGGACATGGGGAGATTGGACATGGGGGCATCAGACATGGAGACATGGGGACAATGAACTTGGTGACATCGGACATAGGGACATGGGGACATGGGATATGTGGTCATGGGACATCGGACATGGGGACATGGGACATGGGACATAGGGATATTGGACATGGGGCATGGGGACATGGGACATGGCATTTGGGGACATATGACATGGGGACATGGGACATGGGACATGGGGACATGGGACATGGAACATGGAGTCATAGGACATGGAACATGGGGACATCGGACATGGAACATGGGACATGAGGACATCGGACATGAGGACATCAGACATGGGGACATGGGGACAATGAACTTGGTGACATCGGACATAGGGACATGTGGACATGGGATATGTGGACATGGGACATTGGACATGGTGACATGGGACATGGGACATGGAATATGGGACATGGCGACATGGGACATGGAACATGCAGACATGGGACATGGAACATGGGGACATGGGACATGGGACATGGGACATGAGGACATGGGAACATGGGACATGGAACATGAGACATGGGGGCATGGGGACATGGGACATGGAACACGGAGTCATGGGACATGGAACATGGGGTCATGGGACATGGGGACATGAGACATGGAATATGGGACATGGGGACATGGGGAAATGTGACATGGAACATGGAGACATGGGACATGGAACATGGGGACATAGGACATGGGGACATGGGACATGGGGACATGGGACATGGAACATGGGACATGGGGACATGGGACATGGAACATGGAGACATGGGACATGGGGACATGGGACATGGGGACATGGGCCATGGGGCATGGGGACATGGGACATGGGGACATGGGATATGGGGACATGGGACATGGAACATGGGGACATGGGACATGGTGACATGGGACATGGGCCATGGGACATGGGGACATGGGGACATCGGACATGGAGACATGGGACATGGGCAATGGGACATGGGGCATGGGGACATGGGACATGGCATTTGGGGACATATGACATGGGGACCTGGGACATGGGACATGGGGACATGGGACATGGAACATGGAGTCATGGGACATGGAACATGGGGACATGGGACATGGGACATGAGAACATCGGACATGGGGACATCAGACATGGGGACATGGGGACAATGAACTTGGTGACAATGGACATAGGGACATGGGAACATGGGACATGGAACATGGGACATGGGGACATGGGACATGGGGACATGGGCAATAGGACATGGGGACATGGGGACATGGGACATGAGTACATGGGACATGGAACAGGGGACATGGGACATGGGACATGGGGACATGGGGACATGGGATCATGGGACATGGAACATGGGGACATGGGGACATGGGACATGGAACATGGGGACATGGGACATGGAACATGGAGTCATGGGACATGGAACATGGGGTCATGGGACATGGGGACATGGGACATGGAATGTGGGACATGGGGACATGGGACATGGATCATGGAGACATGGGACATGGAACATGGGGACATCGGACATGGTGACATGGGACATGGGACATGGGGACATGGGACATGGGGACATCGGACATGAGGACATGGGGACATGTGACATGTGTACATGGGACATGGGGACATGGGACATGGGGACATGGGGACTTGGACATGGGACATCGGACATGGGGACATGGGACATGGGGACATAGGACATGAGGACATGGGACATGGTGACATCAGACATAGGGACATGGGGTCATGGGACATCGGACATGGGGGCATGGGACATGGGGACAGGAAACATGGAGACATGGGACATGGAACATGGTGACATGGGGACATGGGACATGGAACATGGAGACATGGGGACATGGGACATGGAACTGGAGACATGGGTGCATGGGACATGGGGACATCGGACATGGGTAATGGATACATGGGACATTGGGACATGGGAAACGGGGACATGGGGACATGGGACATGGAACATTGAACATGGGACATGGGTCATGGAACATTGAACATGGGACATTGGACATGGGGGCATGGGGACATGGGACATGGAATATGGGACATGGCGACATGGGACATGGAACATGCAGACATGGGACATGGAACATGGGGACATGGGACATGGGACATGGGACATGAGGACATGGGAACATGGGACATGGAACATGAGACATGGGGGCATGGGGACATGGGACATTGAACACGGAGTCATGGGACATGGAACATGGGGTCATGGGACATGGGGACATAGGACATGGGGACATGGGACATGGGGACATGGGACATGGAACATGGGACATGGGGACATGGGACATGGAACATGGAGACATGGGACATGGGGACATGGGACATGGGGACATGGGCCATGGGGCATGGGGACATGGGACATGGGGACATGGGATATGGGGACATGGAACATGGGGACATGGGACATGGTGACATGGGACATGGGCCATGGGACATGGGGACATGGGGACATCGGACATGGGGACATGGGACATGGGCAATGGGACATGGGGCATGGGGACATGGGACATGGCATTTGGGGACATATGACATGGGGACCTGGGACATGGGACATGGGGACATGGGACATGGAACATGGAGTCATGGGACATGGAACATGGGGACATGGGACATGGGACATGAGAACATCGGACATGGGGACATCAGACATGGGGACATGGGGACAATGAACTTGGTGACAATGGACATAGGGACATGGAAACATGGGACATGGAACATGGGACATGGGGACATGGGACATGGGGACATGGGCAATAGGACATGGGGACATGGGGACATGGGACATGAGTACATGGGACATGGAACAGGGGACATGGGACATGGGGACATGGGGACATGGGACATGGAACATGGGGACATGGGACATGGAACATGGAGTCATGGGACATGGAACATGGGGTCATGGGACATGGGGACATGGGACATGGAATGTGGGACATGGGGACATGGGACATGGATCATGGAGACATGGGACATGGAACATGGGGACATCGGACATGGTGACATGGGACATGGGACATGGGGACATGGGACATGGGGACATGGGACATGGGGACATCGGACATGAGGACATGGGGACATGTGACATGCGTACATGGGACATGGGGACATGGGACATGGGGACATGGGGACTTGGACATGGGACATCGGACATGGGGACATGGGACATGGGGACATAGGACATGAGGACATGGGACATGGTGACATGGGGATATGGGACATGGGAAATGGGGTCATGGGACATGGGACATGGGGAAATGGGACATGGGACATGGGGACATGGGACATGGAACATGGGGACATGGGACATGGGACATGGGGACATGGGGTCATGGGATCATGGGACATGGAACATGGGGACATGGGGACATGGGACATGGAACATGGGGACATGGGACATGGAACATGGAGTCATGGGACATGGAACATGGGGTCATGGGACATGGGGACATGGGACATGGAATGTGGGACATGGGGACATGGGACATGGATCATGGAGACATGGGACATGGAACATGGGGACATCGGACATGGTGACATGGGACATGGGACATGGGGACATAGGACATGGGGACATGGGACATGGGGACATCGGACATGAGGACATGGGGACATGTGACATGGAATGTGGGACATGGGGACATGGGACATGGATCATGGAGACATGGGACATGGAACATGGGGACATCGGACATGGTGACATGGGACATGGGACATGGGGACATGGGACATGGGGACATGGGACATGGGGACATCGGACATGAGGACATGGGGACATGTGACATGCGTACATGGGACATGGGGACATGGGACATGGGGACATGGGGACTTGGACATGGGACATCGGACATGGGGACATGGGACATGGGGACATAGGACATGAGGACATGGGACATGGGGACATGGGGATATGGGACATGGGAAATGGGGTCATGGGACATGGGACATGGGGAAATGGGACATGGGACATGGGGACATGGGACATGGAACATGGGGACATGGGACATGGGACATGGGGACATGGGTACATGGGACATGGGGACATCGGACATGGGTAATGGGGACATGGAACATGGGGACATGGGAAACGGGGACATGGGGACATGGGACATGGTACATTGAACATGGGACATGGGTCATGGAACATTGAACATGGGACATTGGGACATGGGACATGGGGACATGGGGACATGGGGATATGGGACATGGGAAATGGGGTCATGGGGCATGGGACATGGGGAAATGGGACATGGGACACGGCGACATTGGACAAGGGGGCATGGGGACATGGAATATGGGACATGGGGACATGGGGACATGGGACATGGAACATGGGACATGGGGACATGGGGACATGGGACATGGAACATGGAGTCATGGGACATGGAACATGGGGTCATGGGACATGAGTACATGGGACATGGGGACTTGGACATGGGACATGGGACATGGGGACATGGGACATCAGACATGGGGACATGGGACATGGGGGCATGGAACATAGAACATGGGACATGGGGAGATTGGACATGGCGTCATGGGGACATGGAACATGGAACATGGGACATGAGGACATCGGACATATGGACATCAGACATGGGGACATGGGGACAATGAACTTGGTGACATCGGACATAGGGACATGGGGACATGGGATATGTGGTCATGGGACATCGGACATGGGGACATGGGACATATGACATGGGGAGCTGGGACATGGGACATGGGAGATGGGGACATGGGACATGGGGACTTGGACATGGGACATCGGACATGGGGACATGGGACATGGGGACATAGGACATGAGGACATGGGACATGGTGACATCAGACATAGGGACATGGGGTCATGGGACATCGGACATGGGGGCATGGGACATGGGGACAGGAAACATGGAGACATGGGACATGGAACATGGGGACATGGGGACATGGGACATGGAACATGGAGACATGGGGACATGGGACATGGAACTGGAGACATGGGTACATGGGACATGGGGACATCGGACATGGGTAATGGGTACATGGGACATGGGGACATGGGAAACGGGGACATGGGGACATGGGACATGGAACATTGAACATGGGACATGGGTCATGGAACATTGAACATGGGACATTGGACATGGGGGCATGAGGACATGGGACATGGAATATGGGACATGGGGACATGGGGACATGGGACATGGAACATGGAGACATGGGACATAGACCATGAGGACATGGGACATGGAACATGGGACATGGGGGCATGGGGACATGCGACATGGAACATGGAGTCATGGGACATGGAACATGGGGTCATGGGACATGGGGACATTGAACATGGAATATGGGACATGGGGACATGGGGACATGAGACATGGAACATGGTGACATGGGACATGGAACATGGGGACATGGGACATGGGGACATGGGACATGGGGACATGGGACATGGAACATGGGACATGGGGACATGGGACATGGAACATGGAGACATGGGACATGGGGACATGGGACATGGGCAATGGGACATGGGGACATGGGACACGGGGACATGGGATATGGGGACATGGGACATGGAACATGGGGACATGGAGACATGGGGACATGGGACATGGGGACATGGGGACATGGGACATGGAACATGGAGTCATGGGACATGGAACATGGGGTCATGGGACATGGGGACATGGTACATGGAATATGGGACATGGGGACATGGGGACATGAGACATGGAACATGGAGACATGGGACATGGAACATGGGGACATGGGACATGGGGACATGGGACATGGAACATGGAGACATGGGACATGGGGACATGGGACATGGAACAGGGGACATGGGACATGGGAACATGGGACATGGGGACATGGGGACATGGGACATGGGACATGGGGCCAGGGGACATGGGACATGGGGACATGGGACATGGAACATGGGGACATGGGACATGGGACATGGGGACATGGGTACATGGGACATGGGGACATCGGACATGGGTAATGGGGACATGGAACATGGGGACATGGGAAACGGGGACATGGGGACATAGGACATGGTACATTGAACATGGGACACGGGTCATGGAACATTGAACATGGGACATTGGGACATGGGACATAGGGACATGGGGTCATGGGACATGGAGACATGGGACATGGGGGCATGGAACATAGAACATGGGACACGGGGACATTGGACAAGGGGGCATGGGGACATGGAATATGGGACATGGGGACATGGGGACATGGGACATGGAACATGGAGACATGGGACATGGAACATGGGGACATGGGGACATGGGACATGGAACATGGAGACATGGGACATGGCACATGGGGACATGGGGACATGGGACATGGAACATGGAGACATGGGACATGGCACATGGGGACATGGGACATGGGGACATGGGACATGAGGACATGGGGACATGGGACATGGAACATGGGACATAGGGACATGGGACATGGAACATGGAGTCATGGGACATGGAACATGGGGTCATGGGACACGGGTACATGGGACATGGGGACTTGGACATGGGACATGGGACATGGGGACATGGGACATCAGACATGGGGACATGGGACATGGGGGCATGGAACATAGAACATGGGACATGGGGAGATTGGACATGAAGTCATGGGGACATGGAACATGGAACATGGGACATGAGGACATCGGACATATGGACATCAGACATGGGGACATGGGGACAATGAACTTGGTGACATCGGACATAGGGACATGGGGACATGGGATATGTGGTCATGGGACATCGGACATGGGGACATGGGACATGGGACATGGGGATATGGGACATGGGGCATGGGGACATGGGACATGGCATTTGGGGACCTATGACATGGGAAGCTGGGACATGGGACATGGGAGATGGGGACATGGGACATGGGGACATGAAGACATGGGACATAGGGTCATGGAACATGGGGACATGGGAAACGGGGACATGGGACATGGGACATGGGGACGTGACATGGGACATGGAACATGGAGACATGGGACATGGAACATGGGGACATGGGACATGGGACATGGGACATGGGGACATGGGACATGGAACATGGGACATGGGGACATGGGGACATGGGACATGGAACATGGCGACATGGGACATGGAACATGGGGACATGGGACATGGGACATGGGACATGGGGACATGGGGACATGGGACATGGAACATGGAGATATGGGACATGGAACATGGGGACATGGGACATGGGACATGGGACATGGGGACATGGGACATGGAACATGGGACATGGGGACATGGGACATGGAACATGGAGACATGGGACATGGGGACATGGGACATGGAACAGGGGACATGGGACATGGGGACATGGGACATGGGACATGGGGTCATGGGACATGGGACATGGGGACATGGGACATGGGACATGGGGACATGGGACATGGAACATGGGGACATGGGACATGGGGACATGGGAACATGGGACATGGGGACATCGGACATGGGTAATGGGGACATGGAACATGGGAACATGGGAAACGGGGACATGGGGACATGGGACATGGGGGCATGGAACATAGAACATGGGACACGGGTACATTGGACAAGGGGGCATGGGGACATGGAATATGGGACATGGGGACATGGGGACATGGGACATGGAACATGGAGACATGGGACATCGAACATGGGGACATGGGGACATGGGACATGGAACATGGAGACATGGGACATGGAACATGGAGACATGGGACATGGCACATGGGGTCATGGGACATGGGAACATGGGACATGGGACATGGAACATGGAGTCATGGGACATGGAACATGGGGTCATGGGACATGGGTACATGGGGCATGGGGACTTGGACATGGGACATGGGACATGGGGACATGGGACATCAGACATGGGGACATGGGACATGGGGGCATGGAACATAGAACATGGGACATGGGGAGATTGGACATGGCATCATGGGGACATGGGACATGGAACATGGGACATGAGGACATCGGACATATGGACATCAGACATGGGGACATGGGGACAATGAACTTGGTGACATCGGACATAGGGACATGGGGACATGGGATATGTGGTCATGGGACATCGGACATGGGGACATGGGACATGGGACATGGGGAGCTGGGACACGGGGCATGGGGACATGGGACATGGCATTTGGGGACATATGACATGGGGAGCTGGGACATGGGACATGGGAGATGGGGACATGGGACATGGGGACATGGAGACATGGGACATGGGGTCATGGAACATGGGGACATGGGAAACGGGGACATGGGACATGGGACATGGGGACATGGGACATGGGGCATGGGGACCTGGAACATAGAACATGGGACATGGGTACATGAGACATGGAACATGGGGACATGGGACATGGGGACATGGGACATGGGGACATGGGGACATGGGACATGGGGACATGGGACATGGGCACATGGCACATGGGGACATGGGACATGGGGACATTAGACATGGGACACGGGACATGGGACATTGGGATATGGGGACATGGGGTCATGGGACATGTGACATAGGACACGGGGACATGGGACATTCAATCATGGGACATGGGGAAATGGGACACGGTACATGGGACATGGGGACATGGGACATGGAACACGGGGACATGGGACATGGGGACATGGGACATGGAACACGGGGACATGGGACACGGGGACATGGGACATGGGACATGGCAACATGGGGAAATCAGACATTGGGACATCGGATATTGGGACATGGGACATGGGGCATGGGGACATGGGACATGGGGACATCGGACATGGGGACATGGGACATGGAACACGGGGACATGGGACATGGGGACATGGGACATGGAACACGGGGACATGGAACACGGGGACATGGGACATGGGGACATGGCAACATGGGGAAATCAGATATTGGGACATTGGACAATGGGACATGGGACATGGGGGCGTGGGATACGGGGACAAGGGATATGTGGACATGGGGAAATGGGACATGGGGACATGGGACATCGGACATGGGGACATGGGACATGGGGACATAGGACATGAGGACATGGGACATGGTGACATCAGACATAGGGACATGGGGACATGGGACATGGGGTCATGGGACATCGGACATGGGGACATGGGACATGGGGACAGGGGACATGGGATATGGGGACATGGGTTATGGGACACAGGGACATGGGGACATAGGACATGGGGACCTGGGACATGGGACATGGGAGATGGAACCATGGGACATGGGGACATGGGAACATGGGACCTGGGACATGGAGACATGGGACATGGAACATGGGGACATGGGACATGGGGACATGGGGACCTGGGACATGGGACATGGGGACATCAGACATTGGGACATGGGGACATGGGACTTGGGGACATTGGACATGGAACATGGTGACATGGGACATGGGGACATGGGACATGGGGACATTGGACATGGAACATGGCGACATGGGACATGGGGACATGGGACATGGGGACATTGAACATGGGGACATTGGACATGGGGACATGGGACATGGGACATGGGGACATAGGACATGGGACATGGGACATGGGGACATGGGGATATGGGACATGGGGATATGGGGATACGGGACATGGAACATCGGGACATGGGACATTGGGACATGGTACATGGGGACATTGGACATGGAACATGGGGACATGGGACATGGGACATGGAGTCATGGGACATGGGGACATGGGACATGGAACATGGGGACATGAGACATGGAACATGCGGACATGGGGCATGGGATACGGGGACATGGGGACATGGGACACACGGACATGGGGACATGGGACATGGAACATAGGGACATGGGACATGGGACATGGAGACATGGGACATAGGCGATGGCGACATGGGACATGGTGACATGGGAAATGGGGACATGGGACATGGGGACATGGGACACGGGGACATGGGACTTGGGGACATGGGGACATGGGGACATGGGACATGGGACATGGGGTCATGGGGACATGGGACATGGGGACATGGGACATGGGGACATGGGTTATGGGGACATGGAGACATGGGGAAATGGGACATGGGGACATGGGACATGGGGACATGGGGACATGGGGACATGGGACATGGGGACATGGGACATGGGGACATGGTTCATGGGACATGGGGACATGGGACTTGGGGACATGGGGACATGAGACATGGGGACATTGGGACATGGGACATGGGGTCATGGAGACATGGGGATGTGGGAAATGGGAACATGAGAACATGGGACATGGGGACTTGGGACATGGGGACGGGGACATAGGACATGGGGACGTGGGAAATGGGAACATGAGAACATGGGACATGGGGACATGGGACATGGGGACATGGAACATGGGGACATGGGACATGGGACATGGAGACATGCAACATAGGAGATGGCGACATGGGACATGGCAACATGGGAAATGGGGTCATGGGAATTGGGGACATGGGAACATGGGACATGGGGACATGGGACATGGGGACATGGGACTTGGGGACATGGGGACATGGGGACATGGGGACATGGGACACGGGACATGGGGACATGGGACACGGGACATGGGACATGGGGTCATGGGGACATGGGGACATGGGACATGGGGACATGGGGACATGGGACATGGGGACATGGGGACATGGGTCATGGGGACATGGGACACGGGGACATGGGACTTGAGGACATGGGGACATGAGACATGGGGACATGGGACATGGGGACATGGGACACAGGGACATGGGACTTGGGGACATGGGGACATGGGGACATGGGGACATGGGACACGGGACATGGGGACATGGGACACGGGACATGGGACATGGGGTCATGGGGACATGGGGACACGGGGACATGGGGACATGGGACACGGGTACATGGGACTTGGGGACTTGGGGACATGAGACATGGGGACATGGGACATGGGGACATGGGACACAGGGACTTGGGGACATGGGGACATGGGGACATGGAGACATGGGGACATGAGACATGGGGACATGGGGACATGGGGACATGGGAAATGGGGACATGGGAACATGGGACATGGGGACATGGGGACATGGGGACATGGGACATGGGGGCATGAGACATGGTGACATGGGAACATGGGGACATCAGATATGGGGACATGGGGACATGGGACATGGGACATAGGGACATGGGACATGGGGACATCGGAGATGGGTACATCGGACATGGGGTCATGGGGACATGCATCATATAAGTACAGCAATAGTGACAGATATTTTACGCCCCATTCCTTTAAATGTCCTGCAAATGTTCTCAAAATGTCCTCAAATGTCCTCCAAATTTCTTAAATATCCTTAAAATGTCCTCCAATTCACTCAACTAATCCACTAGAAGCCTCAATTAACCTTAAAATCTAACTCTGAACTCACATAAAGATGTCTGTGTAAAACTCAGCCTTCTCTCAGGTGGAATGGACTGCAGCTCCATTTTAAAAAATGGCATCCGTAGCACTGGATTCGCTCAGATCAGACTACATTTTTCTCGGTGGTAATTTAGGCCAGTAGTAAAAATTGTGGCATTGATGAATTTACCTCTGGTGGTAATGTTCAGTGGTATTTCAGTGTTGTACACTTAATGATGCCATAAAAATGGAAAAAAAATAAGATCGGTGGTATTTTTTACCACTGGTGGCAAATCACTGATGAATTTAATACCGGTGGTATTTCGGTGCTAAATTACGAAATCGGTGGTACTCTGAAATGAATTTACCACCGGTGGTATTTTCGGTGGTAAATGAGTGGTAAATAATCGAAAAAATGACGAAAATCCAGATGATATTTTTATTGTACTAATAAAGGAAATATATTAATATTTATTTTTCACCTCCAATTTTCCCCTCCTGCTGCTTCTTTCTATTCATTGCAATTGGTTTATCATTTTTTTACTAAAGATTTTTCACCTTAATATGTTTCACTATTATATTACAAACATGCAAAATTGATGGGCAGGAAAAGACCAGCTGGACGATCAAACCTGCCCCCCTCTCATAGCTGGACTGTTATGGCTAGAATCGTTCTCCATCGCACCACCCTATTGTCATGATGAAAGAATCTCCTTGTACTTTAATAGAAAAATGAACACACCTAAGAGTTGAATGGCCTGTTGAGACATCAGGGGTAATTTTACACGTCGCTGCTCCCATGGGGGGCCATGTCATCCAGCGGGTTAAAGCAGAAATTAGGATGTCCATTGGCCACCGTCTCCAACCAATTAAATGTCCAGAAATTCCGTCAAGTGCTGCCCGTGGTCGAGCCGCTCCGATAGCCGGGTGACCTCGTAAAACAAACCTTAGAAATGCAGACATTATCGGAGAATAAATCACACTGATTGATGCTCCTAGAAAGGAAAAGTTGCATGGCAGGAACACCGTTTAATTGTGTTTTTGATATCAAGGTTTGATAGTTACAATACATCAACAAAAATTTCTTCAACAGAACCAAACCTTCCCGCCCCACGTAAACTATTTGCTCTCTGTAAAGAGAGTCAAGTTACTTAAATGGTCTCAAACTGATGAGTCACTTTTGCAGGTGTCTGTTTAGCAACTCTTCAGTAATTGGCTTTCTGTTCTACTTCCTCTTTGGCCTGGACTCAGGTATCGATAGATCCACGCTTGCCTGAACATGTTATGCTTTGTCACATCACCAAGCCCAGCTGTCACTGAGCGTGGGCAGTACTTTACAAAGAAACAGGTGGTAATTTCTCTGAAAGTATTTGTGTGGTGGATGAATCAAAAAAAAAATTCCAGTGACCTCACTTGCTTGGTTGTGGTTAGAACCACCAGTGCAGTTACTTTTCTAAGTCTTCACAGATCACGCTGAACTTGAGGTTTTAGATCTAAAAATGAAAGTTTAGTTAAAGTGTACATCCGTTTTGCTGAAAAGGCTGATGAATCGGTTTTCAACTAATGGGAACAATGAGGGCAGGAGGCGGGGGTCATTATTATAAAAGAAAGTTTGCTTCTTCTGACCCTCTTGTCAAATTGCTTCCGTTTCCCATTGTTGACCCACAAATAAATATTTAACTGAACCTTTAATGAGTCAAGCATGAGCCACAGCTCCATTTACAGATGTGGAACCATGAATTCAGGACACAGCACAACGACACCTCACTGTTCTCCCAAATGAGAAGTGAAGGGAACTCATTTTCACAGAAAAATAAGGGTCACTTTAAATACTGGCTGGTGAAAAGGGTGGTGATCGCTGTACTTATCTGGTCCTGATATATTGATACATTTATCTATGTAACATATTAAACGTTTTGAGACTCTTTGTTTGCCACACTTACTTTCTGTGGCACGATTTGGTTGTCATGCTGTCACACTAGTTTTCTTTCAAGCCTGGGTGTTAGTTTTAGGTGGTAAAAGTCAACTTACCGCTATACTTGCCTTTTATTCCTCCTTTAGCTAGGTGGCACTGTAAGGTTTCGCTCCTCAGTGCCCCCTGTTTCACCGTGCTGTTAGTCTGCCTCTGCGATCCTGGTCTGTGATCTTGGTCCATTCCTTTTTCTGCACCTGTGACCTGAAAACCAGTCAATGGCCTTGGCCTGATTGCCCCCACACCATCCCACCCCTCCTCCCCTCCCCACCACCGAGTTTGACCCAGCACCCTCCACATTCTGTTATTCTGCAGCTTTGCGCTGGAACCTTTCCCCGTTGGTAACCCTCCACCTCCTGCCTGGGGAACCTAGCTGGATCCTTAATGCCATCGAAAACCCAATTTCCGCCATATCCTACTGGCCTGGGCCAAATCCCTCCCACCACTGATTGGTTGATGTGACGAACTTGCCCATACGAGAAAGAAACAACAGATATAGAAGACCACAGAGCGAGGAAGAGACATATGGAGAAACAGAAGAACAGAGAGAACTGAAGAGGTGAGAAAAAGAGAGAGCAAAAGAAAGAGAGAGTAGCAGAAGCACAGGACAACAGAGAAAGAAGCGGAATAGTAGAGAAAGATGGAGTGAGAACTAGAAGATGAGCCAGAGAAAAACAGAAGAAGAAATAAAGAGAGAGTAAAACAGCAATATCAAGATGGTGGACTAGATGAGATTTTTACTACCTTCATCATTCCTTCCACCCCCCCACCCCCACCTCGTAGCCCGCTCCAAACTCACACACCCAGGACTTACTCCTTCCTCCCCTCCCCGCCTTGTAGCCTGCTCCAACTCCACTTACCCCAGGACTTACCCGAGGCCGCTGCCAGTGAGGCAAGTAGCCCGCCATTGATGTCCTTGCCCTTGGAGGCGACTCCGGGTCTGCTGATGAAGCCCGAGGAACAATTTCCCATCGATCTTCGAACCTCTCGGTTCGGGAGCGCGCTAGTTGGGCCCCAAAAGTAGTTTTCAGTTTGCTTACACAATTGTGGTGGAGGTCCCTTTCTTTACTATGATGCAACTAGGCAGAGAGATCTGTAACAGAGAGGTTGATATCCATTGGGTAATGTCAGGAGTGAAATTAACAATCAATGAAAGTATACAAAGATTACAAACCTCAGATTTGGAGGCAGTTCCTGAAAGTGCAACATCCAGTTCCACGTTCCTGCAAACCATCTTTTTGTACATCCAGTGCAAGAAAATAAACCTTTCGACAGAGCTGAAAGAGCAATATAGGTCAGAAATGACTGCTGGCGATGAAGCAGATGAATGCTTAACATACCTGAATGACTTTCCCCTCTCTGTTATTTTAATGGGGGGCTTTAATCCATTTATTATAATTAGTTCAGCCATTGTGCTCAAATGCGTGTTAAACATTTGTCTGCTATTATCACCAGCTTGTAACTTCTAGTCTCATGTGCAGGAAAATGTTTGAAATGCACAGTAAGCTGATCGACATCTAAAATGTTCAATGGCTGGATGTGACTGCATCAGAACCCGATTCTATGGGTTTATTTCAATGATATTGACTCACGTTCGTCCTTCCTGAAATTATTTAAAATTAAAAGCTGTTTTTGTAAAATAATTAAATCAGCACACCATCAATCCATCCAATCCCATGCCTGTTTCAAGGGGTTGGGGACAGGGCCAGATGTAAGAGTGGGTGAATTTGTTTTGTGCATGTAGAATGCACTGCTGCATGGGATCAGTGTAGGTGCGTGTTGTGAAAGATTTCAGTTTGCAAACGAACATGATATATCTGGGATCAGATTTGATGGCCCCTGCAAAGTTGTACTGAATTCTGTACAAATACTTTTATTTTCAATGTCTTATTTAAAATATCTGTAATGGTTCTAGGAGACATAATTTTACTCTTGACGGGCAGAATTACAGTAGGCGCCAGAACGGTGGAAAATGCAACAAAAAAGTTACCATAATCAACATTTTCCGAGGCTGTGGCTAGGAACCCTGGCTAAATAATATTGTGTGGTCAGCACTGGCACCTCCTTTCAATAAGTTATAAATTCTTCACTGCTTCAAGCCACAATTTTGTGTACTTAAGGTTTTCTTTTTCTCCTGCAGTAAAAGTGATGGGATATTAGGTGTACTTGCAGCTGAGGTTATAACAAGCCAATGTTCTACCGCACTTTCAGTCCAACTCACCTCCTTGTGTCAACAGGCCTACCTTTAGGGTGTTTTTTTTTGGTCTGTTCATTTGTCAGGGGCAAAGTCAGCTTTTTTTGAAGCCGTCAGTCAGTGCTTGCCGGTTTCTTGGCTTGGCATGCATTGACGGTATGGAATTCCTGTTCATGCAGCAGGGCAAAGGTTCAACTACCTGTGCTATTCTGCTGAGGAGTTTGCTTGTACGCCCCAGCACAACCAATGGTCAAGAGAGGATAGCACTTGCATTTAAAAAACGTTCCTCTCTACTCACCTTCCCTTCTACTAATTTCAGTTTTTAGATGCATGCAAGACAAAGCAATGATAACACTTAGCAATAATGTTATCATTGCCAGACTCTTCTGAATACATATTAATTTGGGTTGCAAGCCAAAATCGCTCGGCATTTCAGAGCCTCTAAATCCCAGTGTCACCATATTGGGATTTGGCCCAAACTAAGTTCTTAGAACAGCCAAAAATAATCTGCTTTGAAAATGTAGTTGAAATTCTGCCATGTTGACCAATGGAGTATATCCCCACTTCTTCCAGATGCTGCACTGCAAACTTTTACAATGAGTTTGCTCATTAAAGTTAATGAATTTGAGTCCAACTGAATGACTTGTAACATCTTTACCTGGGTCCCTACCCCTCTAGGAAAATGCCAGCTTTGACCACAATGGCAGAATGTAAGAATGGCCATTTTGGAGGTAGCATGGCAGAACATGTGGTGAGATGGCACATACAGTCCTCCCTGAATGAATCAAGATAAGACATAACTGTGCATTGGTGTTAGAATTATGGTATTGCATTTCAACTCATTATTACCCCGATGAAGTATTGCATGGAGGCATGGCACATCCGTGCTCCAATAATCAATTAAAATTGGGCACTATAGAATGAAGTTCCCCGTATTTCAGCAGTAGGGGATCGCTGTTTCAATGCATTACTTTCTCTCAGATGGAACATGTGGTACTGTAGAGGCAGCAGTGGGAGAGCTGGCATCTTCACTTATAAATCAGATGCTGCACATTTCATTTCCACATTCTAGGTTTTGGCACAGTATGGCGACTGTATTTACTGCTCCACTAGCTCTGAACTTAACAGAGGAGGATGAGCAAGAGCAGGAAAGGGCTGCTCATGATGTCAAATAACACAAAAGGCACAGCAAGGCTCCTGTACCAGGTACAGCCACTTGTTAAAGACAGTAGAAATGTGCTTAAGGAGGCTAAGGTTTAGCGGGGGCGATGGCGGGGGGGGGTGGTGGGGGCATTGATAGTGCTGTGGCATGTCCTTCAGGAAGACACAGTCGTCGGCTGTTGTCAGAAAATCCCTCACTTATTATGCTTCAGGCTCTTTCCAGGCTAACACTGGCAACATCTGCAGTGTCAGTCAATTTGGTATCTACAAACTTGATCAGCTCCGCTGGGCAGGCCACATTGTTCGCATGCCAGACACGAGACTTCCAAAGCAAGTGCTCTACTCGGAACTCCTTCATGGCAAACGAACCAAAGGTGGGCAGAGGAAATGTTACAAGGACACCCTCAAAGCCTCCCTGATAAAGTGCAACATCGCCACTGACACCTGGGAGTCCCTGGCCAAAGACCGCCCTAAGTGGAGGAAGTGCATCCGGGAGGGCGTTGAGCAGCGGAAGGAGCGCGCGGTAAACCAGCCCCACCGACCTCTTCTCTCGACGAATGTCTGTCCCACCTGTAACAGGGTCTGTGGCTCTCGTATCTGGCATGTGAACTATGTGGCCTGCCCAGCGAAGCTGATCAAGTGTGGTCAGTGCTTCAATGCTGGGGATGTTAGCCTGGTCGAGGACACTGATGTTGGTGCGCCTGTCCTCCCAGGAGATTTGCAGCATCTTGTGGAGACATCGTTGGTGATATATCTCCAGCGACTTGAGGTGCCTGCTGTACATCGTCCATGCCTCAGACCCATACAGGAGGGCGGGTATTACTACAGCCCTGTAGACCATGAATTTGGTGGTAGATTTGAGGGCCTGGTCTTCAAACACTCTTTTCCGCAGGTGGCCGAAGGCTGCACTGGCGTACTGGAGGCGATGCTGAATCTCCGCATCAATGTCTGCCTTTGTTGATAAGAGGCTCCCGAGATATGGGAAATGGTCCACGTTGTCTAGGGCCGCGCCGTGGATCTTGATGATTGGAGGGCAGTGCTGTGCAGCAGTGACAGGCTGGTGAAGGACCTTTGTCTTACGGATG
Source organism: Pristiophorus japonicus (assembly GCF_044704955.1). Taxonomy (NCBI): domain Eukaryota; kingdom Metazoa; phylum Chordata; class Chondrichthyes; family Pristiophoridae; genus Pristiophorus; species Pristiophorus japonicus. Next base: position 57,135,591 of record NC_091983.1, read on the forward strand.
TTAAGCGTAAGGCCTATGCTTTCATATGCCTCAGTGAATACATTGACTATATCCTGAAATTCAGCCTCTGAATGTGCACAGACTCAGGCATCCCGCATACTGCAGTTCAATGACAGAGATTGGGGTAATCTTGGAGCTGGCCTGGAGGCGGCGTAGGTTAAACAGCTTCCCACTAGTTCTGTAGTTTAATTCCACTCCAGCGGGGAGCTTGTTGATTGTAAGGAGCCCGATGGAAGGAGCACTTTGAAGATCTCCTCAATCAAGATTCTGCCTTTGACTCGAGTGTTCTCGATTTCATCCCGCAGCATGCCACCCACCACCAACTCAGTGAAACTCCAACATTGCACGAGGTTGGCAAAGCCATAAAACAGCTTAAGAATAACAAGGCTACGGGTACGGATGGAATCCCTGCTGAGGCGCTAAAGTACGGCGGAGAGGTGCTGTTGGCGCGGATACATGACCTCATCTCTCTCATTTGGAGGGAGGAGAGCATGCCGGGAGATATCAGAGATGCAGTGATTGTGACCATTTTTAAAAAGGGGGACAGGTCCGACTGCGGCAACTACAGGGGAATCTCCCTGCTTTCAGCCACTGGGAAAGTTGTCGCTCGAGTTCTCCTCAATCGTCTTCTCCCTGTGGCTGAGGAGCTCCTCCCAGAATCACAATGCGGATTTCGTCCCCTACGAGGCACAATAGACATGATCTTTGCAGTGCGCCAGTTGCAGGAAAAATGCAGGGAGCTTATACATGGCCTTTTTCGATCTTACACTGTCAACCGTGAGGGTCTATGGAGCGTCCTCCTCTGTTTCGGATGCCCCCAAAAGTTTGTCAACATCCTTCGCCTGCTTCACGATGACATGCAGGCCGTGATCCTTACCAACGGATCCATTACAGATCCAATCCACATCCGGATCGGGGTCAAACAGGGCTGCATCATCCTCCTCCAACCCTGTTTTAGACAGGTTAGATGCAGGAAGAATGTTCCCAATGTTGGGGAAATCCAGAACCAAGGGTCACAGTCTAAGGATAAGGGGTAAGCCATTTAGGACCGAGATGAGGAGAAACTTCTTCACCCAGAGAGTGGTGAACCTGTGGAATTCTCGACCACAGAAAGTTGTTGAGGCTAATTCACTAAATATATTCAAAAAGGAGTTAGATGTAGTCCTTACTACTAGGGGGATCAAGGGGTATGGCGAGAAAGTGGGAATGGGTTACTGAAGTTGCATGTTCAGCCATGAACTCATTGAATGGCGGTGCAGGCTCGAAGGGCCGAATGGCCTACTCCTGCACCTATTTTTTATGTTTCTATGTTTCTCAATCTTAATATAATGCTAATGAGCACTAGCATGATTTCCCAGTTTTCTCCCAAGGAATGCTCTGTGTACTCAAGGTGGACAATGAAGGTCTCCCACATTGTATGCTTTCAGCATGTGAGATCTTAAAGGGTGACCTGCAATTAAAATTCTGCATATAGGGAATCATAGAATCATAGAATGGTTGCAGCACAGAAGGAGGCTATTCGGCCTGTTGAGCCCCTGCCATTCCTTTGGAAAATCCTCTTTCTTTCTATGGGGTGCTGCTTCGGCTCCTCTCCGTTCCATTTTTCACTCTGGAGTGGTGGCAATGGCAGCAGTGAATTGTTCTGGCTGGGCGGCCAGCCTCCAGTGCCCCTGCAGCGATCCTTGGCTCTGGTTTTACAGCAGCGCGGAGCAGCATCACCCCGAAGAGCAGCGGCGGTGTGCAGTGGGCCTGGTTGCGACACCGGCGTGAGTTTTGACTTGTCCGCCCGGAAGCGCACCCCACAGTGACCGCCTGGGAAATCAGGCGGTCCAATGATACCGACTGCAGAGAGATAAGTAATGGACTCCTAAGGTAAATGTGATTGAAACATAGAAACATAGAAAATAGGTGCAGGAGTAGGCCATTCAGCCCTTCGAGCCTGCACCGCCATTTAATAAGATCATGGCTGATCATTCCCTCAGTACCCCTTTCCTGCTTTCTCTCCATACCCCTTGATCCCCTTAGCCGTAAGGGCCATATCTAACTCCCTCTTGAATATATCCAATGAACTGGCATCAACATCTCTCTGTGGCAGGGATTTCCACAAGTTAATAACTCCCTGAGTGAAGAAGTTTCTCCTCATCTCAGTCCTAAATAGCCTATCCCTTATCCTAAGACTGTGTCCCCTGGTTCTGGACTTCCCCAGCATCGGGAACATTCTATCCACATCTAACCTGTCCAGTCCCGTCAGAATCTTATATGTTTCTATGAGATCCCCTCTCATCCTTCTAAACTCCAAAGTATAAAGGCCCAGTTGATCCAATCTCTTTTCATATGTCAGTCCAGCCATCCCGGGAATCAGTCTGGTGAACTTTCGCTGAACTCCCTCAATAGCAAGAATGTCTTTCCTCAGATTGGGAGACCAAAACTGAACACAATATTCCTGCTGAGGCCTCACCAAGGCCCTGTACAACTGCAGTAAGACCTCCCTGCTCCTATACTCAAATCCCCTAGCTATGAAGGCCAACATACCATTTGCTTTCTTCACCGCCTGCTGTATCTGCATGCCAACTTTCAATGACTGATGAACCATGACGCCCAGGTCTCTTTGCACCTCCCCTTTTCCTAATCTGCCGCCATTCAGATAATATTCTGTCTTCTCGTTTTTGCCCCCAAAGTGGATAACCTCACATTTATCCACATTATACTGCATCTGCCATGCATTTGCCCACTCACCTAACCTGTCCAAGTCACCCTGCAACCTCTTAGCGTCCCCCTCACAGCTCACACGGCCACCCAGTTTAGTGTCATCTGCAAACTTATAGATATTACACTCAATTCCTTCATCTAAATCATTGATGTATATTGTAAAGAGCTAGGGTCCCAGCACTGAGCTCTGCGGCACTCCACTAGTCACTGCCTGCCATTCTAAAAAAGGACCCATTTACCCCGACTCACTGCTTCCTGTCTGCCAACCAGTTCTCTATCCACATCAGTATATTACCCCCAATACCATGTACTTTGATTTTGCACACCAGTCTCTTGTGTGGGACCTTGTCAAAAGCCTTTTGAAAGTCCAAGTACACCATATCCACTGGTTCTCCCTTGTCCACTCTACTAGTTACATCCTCAAAAAATTCCAGAAGATTTGTCAAGAATGATGTCCCCTTCATAAATCCATGCTGACTTGGACCGATCCTGTCACTGTTTACCAAATGCGCTGCTATTTCATCCTTAATAATTGATTCCAACATTTTCCCCACTACTGATGTCAGGCTAACCAGTCTATAATTACCCGCTTTCTCTCTCCCTCCCTTTTTAAAAAGTGATGTTACATTAGCTACCCTCCAGTCCATAGAAACTGACCCAGAGTCGATAGACTGTTGGAAAATGATGGCCAATGCATCCACTATTTCTAGAGCTACTTCCTTAAGTACTCTGGGATGCAGACTATCAGGCCCCGGGGATTTATCGGCCTTCAATCCCATCAATTTTCCTAACACAATTTCCCGCCTGATAAGGATATCCTTCAGTTTCTCCTTCTCACTAGACCCTCGGTCGTCCAGTACTTCCAGAAGGTTATTTGTGTCTTCCTTCGTGAAGACAGAACCAAAGTATTTGTTCAATTGCTCTGCCATTTCTTTGTTCCCCATTATAAATTCACCTGAATCTAACTGCAAGGGACCTATGTTTGTCTTCACTAATCTTTTTCTCTTCACATATCTACAGAAGTTTTTGCAGTCAGTTTTTATGTTCCTGGCAAGCTTCCTCTCGTACTCTATTTTCCCCCTCTTAAGTAAACCCTTTGTCCTCCTCTGCTGAATTCTAAATTTCCCCCAGTCCTCTGGTTTTCTGCTTTTTCTGGCCAATTTATATGCCTCTTCCTTGGATTTAACACTATCCTTAATTTCCCTTGTTAGCCACGGTTGAGCCACCTTCCCCGTTTTATTTTTACTTCAGATAGGGATGTACAATTGCTGAAGTTCATCCATGTGATCTTTAAATGTTTGCCATTGCCTATCCACCGTCAGCCCTTTAAGTATCATTTGCCAGTCTATTCTAGCCAATTCATGCCTCAAACCATCGAAGTTACCTTTCATTAAGTTCAGGACCTTAGTTTCTGAATTAACTGTGTCACTCTCCATCTTAATAAAGAATTCTATCATGTTATGGTTACTCTCCCCCAAAGGGCCTCGCACAACAAGATTGCTAATTAGTCCTTTCTCATTACACATCACCCAGTCTAGGATGGCCAGCTCCCTAGTTGGTTCCTCGACATATTGGTCTAGAAAACCATCCCTAATACACTCCAGGAAATCCTCCTCCACCGCATTGCTAGCAGTTTGGTTAGCCCAATCAATATGTAGATTAAAGTCACCCATGATAACTGCTGTACCTTTATTGCATTCGTCCTTAATTTCTTGTTTGATGCTGTCCCCAACCTCACTACTACTGTTTGGTGGTCTGTACACAATTTCCACTTGCGTTTTCTGCCCTTTGGTATTATGTAGCTCCACCCATACAGATTCCACATCATCCAAGCTAATGTATTTTCTTACTGTTGCATTAATTTCCTCTTTAAACAGCAATGCAACACGCCTCCTTTTCCTTTCTGTCTATCCTTCCTAAATGTCTTTTCTTTTACATTTTTTGTGATTTGTGTTGTGGTGGCATGGACAATGTTTTGAGAATATTTTTGTGGCTTTTTTTCCCGTTTTTTTTCTCCTCACAGGCAACTCTTGGCATGCTCCTGGCTCCGCTTTTTAGCTTGGGAGTTTCCCATGCTAGCGCCCAAGAGAGGTTACAACACCTCCCTTAGCGCTGCACCCCCGACTCAGGGCCCAGCTGCCCAATGTTACTTACTGAGGCACAAACTGTTCCCGGGCGCAAACTTTACCGCCCTGCTGCCATTACTGGCCCAAAATCATCAAAGCCGAAATTCCAGCCTAGGGATTTTGACAGAGGATGTGTGGCAGGTTCTCCTGCAAGTGTAAACTATCCTTACACATGTAGCCATGTCAACAGAAAAGAAAAATGAAAGAAAGAACGTATTTATATAGCGCCTTGCGCAACCTCAGGATGTTTTGAGGCAATTTACAGCCAATGAAGTACTTTTTTGATGCGTATTCACTGTTGTAATAAATGCGGCAGCCAAACTGCCCACAGCAAGGTCCCACTTAGCAATGTGATAATGACTAGAAAATCTGCTTTTAAGTATTGGTTGAGGGATAAATATGGACCAGGAAGTACTCCCATGCTCTTCTTCAAATTATATGTTCCATTGAGAGGACAGACAGAGCTTTAGTTTAATGTCTCATCCGAAAGACAGCTCTTTCAATAGTGCAGCACTCCTTCAGTACTTCACTGGAGTGTCAGCCTAGATTTTCAAGTTCCTGGAGTGGGACATGAACCCACACCTTCTGATTCAGAGACAAGAGTGCTGCCAACTCAACCATAGCTGATATCATTACCTGGGTGTATCCAGGGAAATCTGGCTTCACAGACTTTTCATCAATCCGGTGCACTCCATCGATATGCAGGTGGTCAGTGACCAATCACATGTGGTCTTGCAGGTCAGTGTCTATTTCCCAAGCAGAGGTGATGAATCCTTAAATTTAACACAATCCTATGTGCCTGGGCTATTTGAAGGAGAAGGCAAACTAGAGAGATAATTTCTAGGTGTAAAAGCCCAGCCTTTTCTGCTCTGAATCATGGCACCCTTGTGTCATCCACAAAGCAGCACTACAATAATACAACAAAATATTGTCAGCCACCAGGATCATTATTGAGCGTCCTATTGACATCTTGATCAACCATGATGCTTAAACAGATCAGGAGGCATGTTACAGTCTAGTCCTGCCAGGTTCTCCAAGGTTTCTGTAGTCTGATTCATGCTGCACAGCTTTGAACTGCAGAGAGGTCTGACTATGGAGCAGGAGGCTTATTCACAGCCAAGGGCTGAAATGACTATAACACAATACACATTATTGTTGAAACACCTTCGTAGCCAGGATGAGTCCCATGATAGGTTTTCAAAGTTGAGACCGTCTCCTAAGTGCCTGCAATGCCCAATGTGCTAATAGTCCTGTTCACATGTGCACAATGCTGTAATCCAAAACACCTGCATGAATTTAACTAGATGAATTTTCATCCTTTGTTCTGACAAGACCTCATTTGCATCGTCAAAAAAAAGCCCTCTCTGGTCAAGGTTGAAATAAAGTGCAACCAATTTTAATAGTATAAATGTGATGTGTATTTTACCTGTGCTTTCGCTAGGTATGGAACAAGTGTTGTAGAATCTAACTCACTATTCCTTCTAGATGCTTGTCCATTCATGGGAGTAAGTGATGTGCCAGTGGGAACCTCTTGCAGCTTCAATGTATGCTCTACTGGAATAGTAAGAAATGAAAAATCTGTGACATTCTGTGAGGGCTTGACATGGTCCATTAGTAACTATGAAACAGGTTGACAAGCATTATATGACATGAATGTGTGTCCATCTATTTGGTAAAGTTGTCGTAACTTTTCAGCCATCCTTAAAGTGTATCATCTTCTTTCATATTTTTTCCCAGCTTCCATGGATAATGTACATTGCATTGATCCTGGCTGCCACCTCCTGTGATGGATACTGCATGGCTGTTCCCTGGGCAGGATAGATACCTTGTAGTGCCAGACCAGGCAATCCCTCTTGAACCCATCTCATGTAGCAGCATAAAAAGAGAAAATGCTGGAAATACTCAGCAGGTCAGGTAGTATCTGTGGAGATAGAAGCAGAGTTAATATTACAGGTCAATGACCTTTCATCAGAACACTTCATCAGTCATCAACTGTGATTTGGATCTTTCAATGAGATGTTAAACTGAGGTCCCGTCTGCCCACTCAGGTGGACATAAACAATCCCATGGCAGTATTTCAAAGAAGAGCAGGAGAGTTATCTCCGGTATCCTGGCCAATATTTATCCTGCAATTATCATAATAAAAACAGATTGTATGGTCATTACCACATTGCTGTTTGTGGGAGCTTGCTGAGTGCAAATTGGCTGCCACGTTTCTTACATTACAATAGTGACTATACTCCAAAAAGTACTTCATTGGCTGTAAATACTTTGGGACGTATGGTGGTCTCTATATAAATGCAAGTCTTTCTTATTCTTTTTATATAACCTTTGAAAAAGTTGAAAAATAATTTTGGCCCAATATGAATCCATTTAATTCTGGTGTGCAACTCATTACGGACTGATGAGATGAACTATTTTCTGCCTCTCTTCCTTATTTGGTGAGCTCCAGGTACAATTGACAGGTTGGCCATTCCCAATATGTGTGAGTGAAAAGCTCGCAACACTTCCCGAGAGACTCGCATGATGCCTTAATTTTAATAGTAATGAAGAGCATCTGGCAGAACAGGCCATGGCAGCAGTTGACTGCCATATGCCAACCACAGACAGACACAGATTACAAATGCAACAAAGTTCATGCTACAACCAGAATGATCAAATATAGCATTGCATCTTGGAGCAACACTTCAGATGTCTGGACAGATTCGCAACATCCTCAAGGGTTTCCAGAATAATTGTTAACTCCACAGCTTTACCCTGAAAAGAGAACTTAGCATGAAGTTTGATGACCAGGATGGCAAAACCACAGTACAGTAAAGGGTGAAAATGGCAATGAACAAGTGCTACCTGCAATTCAGCAAGGAAGACTGATGTACCAGGCACTAATTCCAGATCCCTTCGAAGGAGCCAACAGCAAAATTCCTCTGGGGAAAGGATTGGGGACAAACAAGTCTGGCAGTACAAAAAAATTGCATTAAAAGGTGGCAGGAAGTAATGCAAGAAGGAGATGCAGAAAATGATATCCAACCTTTCAAACCAATATTAAACAGTCAAATACAATGACAAGAGGCAACCTGCCAAAGGCCAGAGCAACATTGTCCATCAGCACTTACTGTATATGGATGAGCAGCACTAATGGAGTGAACAATGTACCATTACTGACTTCTGTTTTGAAACAAGTTGCATGAGATCGCCTCAAATTAGGACCCGTCATCAGGCTGCCTGGTGCTTGCTGTGAGGCCACCAAAACAATGGAAATTAAAAGAGAACATTTGGTCTAGTTTAACCATATACAAATAATGGAACTAAGTGGGTTACCAACACAAAGGATATCTTGAGGCTGGTATCAGGCATTTGGCTTGAAAGTAATGGGATTCGATATTTTCTTCACTGTAATAGATTTTTTGGCCTGGCAGCAGTGATAAGAAATATGTAGATGGTGATGAAGGGCAGGGTACTGCATAAATTGTGCAGCATAGAAAAGAAAATCAGCCGTGGTAGAATTCCTGATAGGATAGAAGTTTAAAACCACATCTGAACATTTTCTATTTGCATTGATAAAATTTAAATTGATAAATTTTAAAATGGATACAAGTTCCCAGCTCTTGTTCAAGCAGGCTATGGTGCCAGAATCTACGGTGCAACTGTAGAGAAAACATGTTATGGATTTTCTGCAGGTGTTGGTAAAAATTGCCTTTTCATTTTCCACACCGCATACACAATGTCACTGTGTTGGCTCAAATTACATTAGCATCACAATACCGGAATCAGCCTCAAAAACTTTGAGGCACCTGTGAAGGCAAAATATGTTTGATGGAAACAAACACAAGATACTTATTGATGCACTGGCGATGAGACCCACCTTTGTTCAGATTTTGAAGGTTCGGCAGTGTCTTTCCCACATGTTGTGCGTTTGTGCAAGATTTATTTATTGCTGTATCTTGATTACTTTGCCTGAAAAAAATAGAATCTGCATTTGACTAATGTTACAACAACAACAACAACTTTTATTTATATAGCACCTTTAACATAGTAAAATGTCCCAAGGCGCTTCACAGGAGTGTTATGACAAAACAAATAAATTTGACACCGAGCTACATAAGAAGAAATTACAGCAAATGACCAAAAGCTTTGTCAAAGAGGTAGATTTTAAGAAGCATCTTAAAGGAGGAAAGAGAGGTAGAGAGGCTGGGAGGTTTAGGGAGGAAGTTCCAGAGCTTAGGGCCCATGCAGCTGCAGGCATGGCCACCAATGGTTGAGCAGTTATAATCAGGGATGCCCAAGAGGGCAGAATTTGAGGAGCGCAGACATCTCGGGGGGGGTTGTGGGGCTGGAGGAGATTGCAGAGATAGGGAGGGCGAGGCCATGGAGGGATTCGTAAACAAGGATGAGAATTTTGCAATTGAGGCATTGCTTAACCAATGTAGGTCAGCGAGCACAGGGGTGAAGGGTGAGCGGGACTTGGAGCGAGTTAGGACACGGGCTGCCGAGTTTTGGATGACCTCATGTTTACATAGGGTCGAATGTGGCAGGCCAGCCAGGAGTGTGTTGGAGAAGTCAAGTCTAGAGGTAACAAAGGCATGGATGAGTCTTTCAGCAGCAGAAGGGCTGAGACAGGGGCGGAGAAGGGCAATGTTACGGAGGTGGAAATAGGCGGTTTTAGTAATGTCGCAGATATGTGGCCGGAAGCTCATTTCAGCTCATATGACGTCTAGGTTGTGAACAGTCTGGTTCAGCCTCAGATAGATGCTAGGGAGAGGGATGGAATCAATGGCCAAGGAATGCAGTTTGTGATGGGGACCAAAGACAATGGTTTCAGTGTTCCCAATATTTAACTGGAAGAAATTTCTGCTCATCCAGTACTGGATGTCGGACAAGCAGTCTGACAATTTGGAGACCATGGAGGGGGTGAGAGAAGTGATAGTGAGGTAGAGCTGGGTGTCATCAGCGTACATGTGGTAATTATTCTTAAAAATTATCCAGTGGAACATAAATAGACCTCCAAATCACAATTGTTTTCAGAATAGGTGAAACAAAAGTGGAGACCTTCCTGATGGCTTAGTTGGTCATTGCACTTCATGGTGTGTTTGTGAGCTATCGCCCAGGAAGATCCCCATTTTGAGCACTGCGCCATTTGCTGATGTCAGCAGTGATAAGGACAGTTCAGTTGGCCTCAGTGCTCCTGGACTGGGGATGGTAAAATCATCCAGGGTTTCCACTCCTCATAACTAGCCATTGACACCCTCCTCCTAATGGAAAGCCCACATGTGCAGACATTGGCTGAGGACAGAAGCAACTTTGGATGTGATGGCTGAACCTGCCAACTGTTTAGGTTCCATTTGAGTGAGCACTGACGAGCTGCTGGGGTAGATGTTATAAATCAGCACTCCCTATGCAGAGCTTTGTGTGATGGCATGCCAGGAACTTAGACATGGAGGCCAGAGACTCCACATGAAGTTTGGGTGCAGAACCTTCTTCAGAACACAGTTCTGGTGAAGGGTGAAGGTGAGGAATAGTCTGTGCCTTGAGTCTTGGCCTGTGTTTTCTCTTTGAGTATGTGTATTTCCATCACATTGTTTTAATTTCAGACCTCCTGGATTTGTAATGTTTGATTTTTGACCTATTTCCTTATATAGACATATCCCATGCATTTTCAACTGCCGTAGTTATTTACACATTCTTTTGCTTGAACCAATAAGTGGCATTTGCCTCAAAATAAATGTCAATTTAGCGACAAGCGCCCCTTTTACAAGGAGAGCACCACTAAAACAATTGGCCCGCAACAAATTACAAGTGCGTGCGAGTGTAAATATTATTCTGTTTTGACAATCAATGAAAAGTGGTGAGTCCAGTGGAGCCCACCGACTGTGATACGCTTGTAGCGAACCTGTGGGCACAGCACGATCTCTCTCCAGGGTTAAACTGCCTTTTGCGGTCACTGAGATGCTCTTTTGTATCACCTAACAGTTTCCTGTGTTTCCAATAAGCAGTTCTCATGCTATTTAACTCAGGACCTTCTTCTTCGTGATTCCAAGGCCTGTTGGGTTGGATTTTCGGCTTTGATGTTTTTGGGGCGATAATGGTGGCAGGGTGGGGAAGTTAGCGCCCAGGGATAGTTTGGGCAGCTGGGCCCTGCATCAGGTAGGTGCAGCGCGAAGGGAGGCATTGTACACCTCTCTTGGGCGCTAGCATGGGAAACTCCTGAGCTAATGAGCCGGGCCGGGAGCGCTCCAAGAGACACTGGGATAGGGGGAGGGGAAGCTAAAAAAAAACACAAAAACATTCCCAAAACATTGCCCATGCCACCACAACACAAATTGCAAAGAAAATTAAAAGAAAAAACAATCACACTTACCTTAGGAGTCCCTTACTCACCTCCTCGCGACGGGATGGTTGGACCGGCTGATTTCCCAGGTGGTCAATACGAGTCGCGCTTTCTGGGGGACGGTTTGGGCAATTGTCAAAATTCGCACCGGTGTTGCAACAAGGGGTGTTGCACACTGGCACAGCTCTTCTGGGTGGTGCTGCTCTGCGCCACCGCAAAACCAGACCCGAGGATTGCTGAGAGGCGCTGGAAGCCAAAACCCCGCCATTGCCGCTGCTCCGGGGCGAAAAACAGAGGGCAGAAGACCGAAAATCCAGCCCCTTTTTTTCTCCTTTTATGTTCAATGCTAGTTAGAGGCTTTCTTATCTTTTCAGTTTTGTGTTCCGATAAACTATATCTGAACTGTTGACCTATCTCCTCTCTTCACAAATGCTAATTTTCAGGTTTTCAGCATTTCCGTTTCCATTTCATATTTTCAGTATTTGCAGTATTTTTCTTTTTTGATATTTTGCTTTTATCCATGTGATGCACACCCAAACAAAACCAAGATAAAGCTCGTGTAAAATTGTAATTTGTTTTAGTGCCTACCACACATCCAAAACAATCTGATAGCTCAATTCTCCTTTTCATTTTAATGACATTTTCTAAGTGTATGTTACATAAATAAGGGGAAAACCTCTATCAATTAAGGCATAGTTAGAAAATTAAAACAACTGTGAGTACACAACGACACTACAATTGGTACCTTAATTTATCAAATGTTTTCAAGATACTAGAGAGAGCAAATTGAATCAGTTCCACCCTCCTCAGGTTCCTTGTGCTGTGTATATGGGGTGTATTTATACATGGCCTCAACTTCAGCAGAAAAAATACTTAAACTTATTGATTATTCAAGTCAGTACTTCTGCTGTCAGTCATTACTCATGCAATATTATGCAACCGCAAAGCAGCACTTATTTATTTACATCTTCATCGGATGCATGTGATGAGTGAGTGACATGTAAGGATAGCTTTTTCTTTCTCCCCTTCCCTCCTCCCCTAAAGGCATTAACTCCTTGCTAGGTGCAGTTTCATGACTGCCAGTGTAGGAGTGCATGTCCATGGTTTTGGGCACCTGCAGTGGCTGGTGCCTAAACAGGAAAGGTCCTGTGGGAGGTGGCTGGGTGAAGGATCACTGGGCAATGGAACAACTAACTTGTACAGTGCCATTGCTGACAGAAATGTTAGACCGGTGGCTTTAATGCTAGTTCAGCAGCACAAGGAATTTATTTTTCATATACTAGTTGATTTTCGTGCAATTGCCGGTAGGGAGTTAAGACCAAGTGAAGTAGGGTTGGATGGTGGGGGTAATTGGAATGGGCACATCAATGTAATCTCAGTCCACATTTTAAACTCATATATTCTGTCCTGATTTTTTATATAATACATTGATTTATATTGATATTTATAATTAAATAGCAAAACTGCTGGCAATTTGAGAAATGGCATGTAATTGGTTGGAGCACAAACATTTCATAGAATCACAGAATCCTAGAAATTTACAGCACAGAAGGAGGCCATTCGGCCCATCCCGTCCCGGTCGACAAAGAGCTATTCAACCTAATCCCACTTTCCAGCTCTTGGTCTGTGGTACAGACTGTGTATCAATCAGGGAGATAAAGCAAAGGTGCACAACCTCATTGCTGATAACAGGATGACAAGTTTACATAGACAGATCCCATTATAAATACAGACCTGGAAATTTATTAGCGGAGAAAAAATGGTACAAAAGTGTGACAAACACATGACAACTAGAAATAAAGGGTGAAATATTCAAGCTGCGCGCAAAATAGCCATGAAGTAGGCGGACCATCCGTGATGTTCGGCCAAAGCCATCATCTTTAAGGACTACCTGCTACAACTGAGCTTAGTGTGCGTGGCACACACTCCATCTAATTGTACATGAAAACTGAAATCTGGGCTCCCACAACCAACGTAGCACCCCAATTTGTATATTTAAAGAGCCTCCGGCCTGTTTTGGATGGGAATGCTCAGTGCCCACTGAAAGGCCTGCCTGAAAATTGAATCAGATGGGTCTTGAGCGTCAACGGGATGACTGAGGTGCCCACCTAATTTCTCTCTGTTGGTTGCCCTGCATTTCAGGCGAGAAACCGGATGTCATCAGTTGAAAATCACCCCCAACATTTGTGGCCAAGAAATGTGTGGAGACAGAGGGGGCGAAATTTGGGTAGTTTGTGCCTCCCGTTTGTGACCCAGGCTAATGGAATGCAAATGATTTTTAACTCGGGCGCGCCGAGGACATTACCTCCTGCTAAATTGGGTGGGGGCTTTGTGGTGGTGCTAACAGGTAACGCTCTGCTCGGCTGCGCCTGGCGATAATGACGTCATCGCCGTGCGCAGCGCTCCATTACCGCCTCGGAAGCTAAATTCGCTCCTGCTCCCCCATGTTCCCGCCTGTTGTGTTTCAGTTGAAAGTCGGTTGGAGGAGCACTATTTAAAGGCACCATTGGTAAAATTTTTAGTTGGTCAATAATAGTTGGTGCTTACTTCCACATAGGCAGACAGGCTTTTTGACAGATTTCAGCGATTTTCAGTTGAAGGAGTGTTCTGGCTGTTAAACATTCGTGATTTTCATTGAGGCCAGATTTGAAACTGCAACACTGATGTTGTTTCATGGGGGTTGTGTTGGCACTCGACCTCCTGCTCTGAAGTCACCATCGGAGGCAACTTAGGTGGAGAGAAAGACAGCAAAATGTGGCCAGAGGGAGGAGGCCCAACAGGGCTGACAACAGGAGACCTTACCCTCCCAGGGTATTCCAGCAGCAGCTGTCCTACATCAATTTCACTGAGGAACACTGTGCTTGAAGGCTGCGGTTCAGCAAGGATGTGATCACAGAGCTCTGCTATCTCCTGCAACCAGATTTCAAGACTCGGACCAGGGTGAGGACGGCTCTCTCAGTGGCAGTCAAGGTCACCATCACGCTAAATTTCTACGTCAGTGGATCCTTCCAGTGTGGAGCAGAAGACATCTCCAACATCTCCCAGTTTGCCATCCTTTGCTCCATCCGCGAGGTCACAGAGGCTCTGCACAGAAGGAGAAAGGACTACATTTCCTTCCCCATGAACAGAGAGAAGCAGCATGAGCGTGCATGTGGCTTTGCCAGAAAAGTGGGCTTCTACATGGTGCAGGGTGCCATTAAATGTACCCATGTCACTTTGTGGGCACCGCATTACAATCTTGAGGTATTCCGTAACCACAAAGGCTACCACTCACTGAATGTACAGATGGTGTGCGACCACAAACACCGAATCCTCACCATCAATGCCCGCTATCCTGGCAGCAGCCACGTTGCCTTCATCCTGTGCCAGATCGGTGTGCCAGCTCTCTTCCAGCCACCACATCAAGCTGGCTGGCTGGTCAGAGACAAGGGTTATCCACTCTCCACCTGGCTCATGATTCCCTTCCGCAACCCCAACACTCCTGCCCAGCACTCGTACAATGAGAGCCATGCCGCCACATCATTGAGCAGACCATCGGAGTGCTCAAGCAACGGTTCCGCTGCCTTGACCACTTGGGAGGAGGCCTCCAGTACTCGCCTGAGCGGGTGTCCCTATTCGTCATCATCGTCTGCCTCATGCTGCACAACTTGGCCATCATGAGGGTGCAGCCATTGCCACAAGGAGGAGGAGGATGAGGAGGAACAGGAGGAGGAGCAGCAACACCAGCAATGGAGGAGGCAGCCACTCGATCACCATTCTGCAAGGGCGGCCCGTCTCATTAGACTTCGGTTCCAGTGAATTCCAGCACACTTCCTAGTTACTCTGCACATCAATTTCCTCTTCCATACCACGGCCCCAAAACTGAATTGAGAGACACCACCATATATGCAAAATTCCAATAAAAATTTATCTCATAACTTTTAATACTATCGTAAACAACAATTATAATCAAGAATCACCCTTGTGCAATACATTATATCCCCAGCAAGCTCATGGTCTACAGGGCTGGAGTAATACCCGCCCTCCTGTATGGATCAGAAGCATGGACGATGCACAGAAGACACATTAAGTCGCTGGAGATATAGAAACATAGAAACATAGAAAATAGGTGCAGGGGTGGGCCATTCGGCCCTTCGAGCCTGCACCACCATTCAGTAAGATCATGGCTGATCATTGCCTCAGTACCCCTTTCCTGCTTTCTCTCCATACCCCTCGATCCCTTTAGCCGTAAGGGCCATGTCTAACACCCTCTTGAATATATCCAATGACCTAGCATCAACAACTCTCTGTGGTAGGGAATTCCACAGGTTAACAACTCTCTGAGTGAAGAAGTTTCTCCTCATCTCAGTCCTAAATGGCCTACCCCTTATCCTAAGACTGTGTCCCCTGGTTCTGGACTTCCCTAGCATTGGGAACATTCTTCCCGCATCTAACTTGTCCAATCCTGTCAGAATCTTACATGTTTCTATGAGATCCCCTCTCATTCTTCTAAACTCCAGTGTCTAAAGGCCCAGTTGATCCAGTCTCTCCTCATATGTCAGTCCAGCCATCCCGGGAATCATCCTGGTGAACCTTCGCTGCAGTCTCTCAATAGCAAGAACGTCCTTCCTCAGATTAGGAGACCAAAACTGAACACAATATTCCAGGTGAGGCCTCTCCAAGGCCCTGTACAACTGCAGTAAGACCTCCCTGCTCCTGTACTCAAATCCCCTAGCTATGAAGGCCAACATACCACTTGCCTTCTTCACTGCCTGCTCTACCTGCATGCCAACTTTCAATGACTGATGAACCATGACACCCAGGTCTCGTTGCACCTCCCCTTTTCCTAATCTGCCGCCATCAGATAATATTCTGCCTTCGTGTTTTTGCCCCCAAAGTGAATAACCTCACATTTATCCACATTATACTGCATCTGCCATGCATTTGCCCACTCACCTAACCTGTCCAAGTCACCCTGCAGCCTCTTAGCGTCCTCCTTACAGCACACACCGCCACCCAGTTTAGTGTCATCTGCAAACTTGGATATATTACACTCAATTCCTTCATCTAAATCATTGATGTATATTGTAAAGAGCTGGGGTCCCAGCACTGAGCCCTGCAGCAGTCCACTAGTCACTGCCTGCCATTCTGAAAAGGACCTGTTTTTCCGACTCTCTTCTTCCTGTCTGCCAACCACGTCAGTATATTACCCCCAATATCATGTACTTTGATTTTGCACACAAATCTCTTGGGTGGGACCTTGTCAAAAGCCTTTTGAAAGTCCAAATACACCACATCCACTGGTTCTCTCTTGTCCATTCTACTAGTTACATCCTCAAAAAATTCCAGAAGATTTGTCAAGCATGATTTCCCTTTCATAAATCCATGCTGATTTGGACCGATCCTGTCACTGCTTTCCAAATGCGCTGCTACTTCATCTTTAATAATTGATTCCAACATTTTCCCCGCTACTGATGTCAGGCTAACCGGTCTATAATTACCCGTTTTCTCTCTTCCCTCCCTTTTTAAAAAGTGGGGTTACATTAGCTACCCTCCAGTCCAAAGGAACTGATCCAGAGTCGATAGACTGTTGGAAAATGATCACCAATGCATCCACTATTTCAATGGCCACTTCCTTAAGTACTCTGGGATGCAGACTATCAGGCCCCGGGGATTTATCAACCTTCAATCCCATCAATTTCCCTAACACAATTTTCCACCTAATAAGTATTTCCTTCAGTTCCTTCTTCTCATTAGACCCTTGGTCCCCTAGTATTTCCAGAAGGTTATTTGTGTCTTCCTTCCTGAAAACAGAACCAAAGTATTTGTTTAATTGGTCCGCCATTTCTTTGTTCCCCATTATAAATTCACCTGAATCTGACTGCAAGGGACCTACATTTGTTTTCACTAATCTTTTTTCTCTTCACATATCTACAGAAGCTTTTGCAGTCAGTTTTTATGTTCCCAGCAAGCTTCCTCTCATACTCTATTTCCCCCCTCCTAATTAAACCCTTTGTCCTCCTCTGCTGTATTACAAAATTCTACCAGTCCTCAGGTTTGCTGCATTTTCTGGCCAATTTATATGCCTTTTCCTTGGATTTAACACTATCCTTAATTTTCCTTGTTAGCCACGGTTGAGCCACCTTCTCCGTTTTATTTTTACTCCAGACAGGGATGTACAATTGTTGAAGTTCATCTATGTGACCTTGAGTGCTTGCCATTGCCTATCCACTATCAACACTTTAAGTATCATACGCCAGTCTATAGTAGCCAATTGACGTCTCATACCATTGAAGTTACCTTACCTTAAGTTCAGGACCCGAGTCTCTGAATGAACTGTGTTATTCTCCATCTTAATAAAGAATTCTACCATATTATGGTCACTCTTCCCCAAGGGGCCTCGTAAAACAAGATTATTAATTAGTCCTTTGTCATTACACATCACCCAGTCTAGCATGGCCAGCCATCTATTTGGTTCCTCGACATATTGGTTTCGAAAACCATCCCTAATACACTCCAGGAAATCCTCCACCACCGCATTGCTGGCAGTTTGATTAGCCCAGTCAATATGTAGATTAAAGTCGCCCATGATAATTGCTATACCTTTATTGCACGCATCCCTAATTTCTTGTTTGATGCTGTCCCCATCCTCACTACTACTGTTTGGTGGTCTGTACACAACTCCCACTTGCATTTTCTGCCCTTTGGTATTCCAGAGCTCCACCCATACAGATGCCACATCATCCAAGCTAATGTCCTTCCTTACTACTGCATTAATTTCCTCTTTAACCAGCAACGCCACCCCACCTCCTTTTAGTTTCTGTCTATCCTTCCTAAATGTTGAATACACCTGGATGTTGAGTTCCCAGCCTTGGTCACCTTGGAGCCATGTCTCCGTGATGCCAATTACATCATATCCATTAACTGCTATCTGCGCAGTTAATTGTCCACCTTATTCTGAATACTCCTCGCATTGAGGCACAGAGCCTTCAGACTTGTCTTTCTAACACACTTTACCCCTTTAGAATTTACTGTAATGTGGTCCTTTTTGCTTTTTGCCTAGGGTTTCTCTGCCCTCCACTTTTACTTTTCTTCTTTCTATCTTTTGCTTCTGCCGCCATTCTACTTCCCTCTGTCTCCCTGCATAGGTTCCCATCCCCCTGCCATATTAGTTTAATCCCTCCCCAACAGCACGAGCAAACACTCCCCCTAGGACATTGGTTCAGGTTCTGCCCAGGTGCAGACTGTCCGGTTTGTACTGGTCCCACCTGCCCCAGAACGGGTTCCAATGTCCCAGGAATTTGAATCCCTCCCTTCTGCACCACTCCTCAAGCCATGTATTCATCGGAGCTATCCTGCGATTCCTACTCTGACTAGGACGTGGCACTGGTAGCAATCATGAGATTACTACTTTTGAGGTCCTACTTTTTAATTTAGCTCCTAGCTCCCTGAATTCGTCTTGTAGGACCTCATCCCGTTTTTTTACCAATATCGTTGGTACCTATATGCACCACGACAACTGACTGTTCATCCTCCCTCTTCAAAATATCCTGCACCCGCTCTGAGACATCCTTGACCCTTGCACCAGGGAGGCAGCATACCATCCTGGAGTCTCAATTGCGGCCGCAGAAATGCCTATCTATTCCCCTTACAATAGAATCCCCTATCACGATAGCTCTCCCACTCTTTTTTTTGCCCTCCTATGCAGCAGAACCACCAACGGTGCCACGGACTTGGCTGCTGCTGCCCTCCCCTGATGAATCATCCCCCTCAACAGTACCCAAAGCAGTGTATCTGTTTTGCAGGGGGATGACCGCAGGGGACCCCTGCACTACCTTCCTTCCACTGCTCTTCCTGTTGGTCACCCATTCCCTATCTGGCTGTGTACCCCACCTGCGGTAAGACCAACTCATATATCATCAACAATGTCTCTGCAAAATCCTGCAAATCCCCTGGGAGGGCAGGCGCACCAACATCAGTGTCCTCGTCCACGCTAGCATACCCAGAATTGAAGCACTGGCCACACTCGATCAGCTTCACTGAGCAGGCTACATGCCAGACACGAGACTCCCTAAGCAAATGCTCTATGCGGAACTCCTTCATGGCAAACGAGGCAAAGATGGGCAGCGGAGACATTACAAGGACATCCTCAAAGCCTCCCTGATAAAGTGCGACATCACCACTGACACTTGGGAGTCCTTGGCCGAAGATCGCCCTAGGTGGAGAAAGTGCATCCAGGAGGGCGTTGAGCTCTTCGAATCTCAACGCTGAGAGCATGAAGAGGTCAAGCACAGGCAGCGGAAGGAACGTGTGGCAAACCAGTCCCACCCACCCCTTCCCCTGGCGAATAACTGTCCCACCTGTGACAGAGTCTGTGGCTCTCATATTGGATTGTTCAGCCACCAAAGAACTCACTTCAGGAGTGGAAGCAAGTCTTCCTCGATTCTGAGGGACTGCCTATGATGATGATATCCCGCTTAACACTCACTTTACCTATTCTAGATCTCCTTCGCAGTGTGGCTGCAGCAAGGCTGGTGGGAAGCTGCTGTGTGTCAGGGCCTGTGACTACAGATGGCCTGACAGGACGCTCTCGACCAGCTCTGGGCCTGGAAGGCTCGGCTGTAGGCTACACCAACTCAGTCTGGGCGGCGGCAGTCTGGATGACAGGCAGCGACAAGTGCAATGCCGGAGTGGCAATGGCACGATCAGGGATGCTGTCATCCTGCTGCTCCACTGACCCAGTGCCACTCCCCTGGAGCAGCACCTCAGCATCTCCACCAATCTGCTGGAGCAGAGATTGGTGGCCTGCTGCGACACGGTGAGATATCTGGTCGACTGTGGTTGACCCAGCATCAATGGAAGCAGTTAGAGCTCACGTGGCATCCAGCTGAGACCGCATGAGAGCAGTCTGAGACTCGATGCCATCAGCCATTGACTCCCTGACAACACTAAGACATTGCGTGGCATCCAGCTGAGGCTGCATGAGCGTCTAAGCTTCCATGCCACCAGACATTGTCTGCATTAGAGCACTATAATGTTTTTTTGCTTCCGCCTGTGCTGCAATGGAAGCTGCTACATCGCCCATGACACACGTCATGAGGCTGCATCTGCACCATCTCTCTGGGAGTCGACCATCATCTGCAGACTGGAAATGGTGTGTTCAGAGCTCTGTGCAATGCTGTATGCGGACTGCTGCACATTCCTTGCAATTGCCGAGAGGCTCTCGGGCATCCTTGCCATTGCACCTATCATGTCGGAGTGCGTGGCCATCACCCTTGTTGTAACCACCTCCCCATCGAGGTCCTTATCTGAGTCCTGTGCAGCAGAACTCATGCGCGAACTCTCCCTCTGGGGAGCTGGCCCCCGAGCTACCCTTTCCTCTTGACCTTGCTGCAGCCTGCTCGTCCCCAGTGCATTACCCAGTGCAGACCCCTCTACGTCGAAGGACCACATAGTGCCAGTCTCTGAACTGGTGAGAGATGCAATAATGCAGTGTATTGTGTTCCTAACACAGATGAGGCTGCACACAGGGAGGTTAAAGTAACAGTGACCTCAGTCTTTAATAAGACACTCCAGAGTGAAGAACAGGCCTTAGGGGCCAGCTTATATACAGTGCTCCCAAGGGATGCTGGGATCCCTTGGGACTTCAGGGGATGAGCTCCCTGGTGGCGGAACATGGGAGTCCATGCTTTACAGATACACAACATCACTACCCCCACAAAGTCAAAGTGAAAACTATTTACAAGGTGAGGCGATTGGAAGCCTTTCATTCCCTGGTGGACCGCCTCGGTACAAATGTCTGTTCTGGTGTGTTGGCTGTGCCCTTGCTGGGCTGGCGTGTTGTTGGCCCTGCAGGGCTGCTGGGTGAGCCTGGCCTTGCTGGGCTGTTGGGCATGATGGGTTCGATTTCCCGGTCCGGCGTGGTGTCGTTGAACTTTTGGGTGTGTGTTGTGGACTCGGGAAAGGTGGTGTCTACTGTGGGTTGTTCAGGGCAGTCTGTGAACCGCAGCCTCGTTTGGTCCAGGTGCTTTCTGCAAATTTGTCCATTGTCTAGTTTGACTACAAACATCCGATTCCCTTCTTAAGCTATCACCATGCCCGCGATCCATTTGGGACCATGTCCATAGTTTAGCACATATACAGGGTCATTCAGATCAATTTCCTGTGACACAGTGGCGCAACCATCGTTTACATTTTGTTACTGCCACCTGCTCTCCACCTGATCATGCAGGTTGGGGTGAACCTGCGAGAGTCTGGTTTTAAGTGTCCTTTTCATGAGTAACTCAGCCGAGGGCACCCCTGTGAGCAAGTGGGGTCTCATGTTGTAGCTGAGCAGTACTCGGGACAGGCGGGTTTGGATTGAGCCTTCTGTGACTCGTTTAAGGCCCTGTTTGATGGTTTGTACTGCCCGCTCTGCCTGCCCATTGGAGGCTGGTTTAAACGGGGCCGAGGTGACATGTTTGATCCCATTGCGGGTCATGAATTCTTTAAATTCGGCACTGGTAAAACATGGCCCGTTGTCACTGACCAGTTTGTCAGGCAGGCCGTGGATGGCAAACATGGCCCTCAGGCTTTCAATGGTGGCAGTGGCGGTGCTTCCCGACATTATTTCACATTCAATCCAGTTTGAAAAAGCATCCACCACCACCTGGAACATTTTACCGAGAAATGGGCCCGCATAGTCAACATAGATCCTCGACCATGGTCTGGAGGGCCAGGACCACAAACTTAGTGGTGCCTCTCTGGGTGCGTTGCTCAACTGAGCACATGCGCTGCATTGCCATATACAGGACTCTAAGTCAGATTCGATACCAGGCCAGCAGACGTGGGATCTGGCTATCGCTTTCATCATTACTATACACGGGTGTGTGCTGTGGAGATCCGAGATGAACGTCTCCCTGCCCTTTTTTGGTAGCACTACGCGGTTACCCCACAACAGGCAGTCTGCCTGAATGGACAGCTCATCCTTTCGCCGCTGGAACGGCTTGATTGGCTCTTGCATTTCAACGGGGATGCTGGCCCAGCTCCCATGCAGTGCACAGTTTTTTACTAGAGATAGCAGAGGATCTTGGCTGGTCCAAGTCCTAATCTGGCAGGCTGTGACAATGATTTATCATTTTCAAACGCTTCCATGACCATCAACAAGTCTGTGGGCTGCGCCACCATCAACAAGTTTGCAGGCTGCACCATTCCCACCACCCCCGTGGTGGGCAATGGTAGCCGACTGAGAGCATCTGCACAGTTCTCGGTGCCTGGCCTGTGGCGGATGGTATAGTTATACGCCGATAGCGTGAGTGCCCACCTTTGTATACGGGCTGAGGCATGAGTAATTATCCCCTTGTTTTCAGCGAACAGGGGTGTGAGGTGCTTGCGATCGGTTTCCAGCTTAAATGTGAGGCCAAACAGGTACTGATGTATTTTCTTTACCCCGAACACACACGCTAATGCCTCTTTCTCAATCATGCTGTAGGCCCTCTCGGCCTTAGATAAGCTCCTGGAAGCATAGGCGACAGGTTGCAACTTCCCTGCAGCGTTAGCTTGTTGTAATACACACCCGACTCCATACGACGACGCATCACCAGCTAGCACAAGCCTTTTACACAGGTTATACAATACAAGCAGCTTGTTGGAGCATAAAATGTTTCTGGCTTTCTCAAAAGCAATTACTTGTTTTTTTCCCCATATCCAGTTCTCACCTTTGCGCAACAACACATGTAGGGGCTCTAAAAGGGTGCTTTACCCCGGTAGGAAGTTACCAAAATAGTTGAGGAATCCCAGGAACGACCGCAGCTCCATGACGTTCTGTGGCCTGGGCACGTTCTTGATAACCTCTGCCTTGGCGTCTGTGGGCCGAATGCCGTCCGCTGCGATCTTTCTCCCCAAAAACTGCACTTCTGTTGCCATGGAGATGCATTTTGAGCTCTTCAGCTGCAGCCCTACACGATCCAGTCGCTGGAGGACCTCTTCCTGGTTTTGTAGGTGCTCGGCGGTGTCCTGACCCGTGACCAATATGTCGTCCTGAAAGACCACCATTTGTGGTACCGACTTGAGTAGGCCCTCCATGTTTCTCTGGAAGATCGCTGCAGCCGACTGAATCCCAAACGGCAATCTGTTGTAGATCAACAGTCCCTTGTGCGTGTTGATGCAGGTGAGGCCCTTCGAAGACTCCTCCAGCTCCTGCGTCATGTAGGCCGAAGTCAGGTCGAGCTTGGTGAACGTCTTGCCTCCTGCCAGCGTCGCAAACAGGTCGTCTGCCTTAGGTAGCGGGTATTGGTTCTGTAGCGAGAAACAATTAATACTTACTGTATAATCGCTGCAAATCCTGACCGTGCCATCACTTTTGAGTACTGGAACAATCGGGCTGGCCCACTCGCTGAATTCTACTGGGGAGATGATGCCCTCGCGTTGCAGTCTGACAAGCTCGATTTCCACCCTCTCCCTCATCATGTGAGGTACCGGTCACGCCTTGTGGTGACTGGGTCGTGCCTCTGGGACCAAGTGGATCTGCACCTTCGCCGCGGAAAAGTTTCCAATGCCTGGCTCAAAAAGGGAAGGAAATTTGTTAAGAACCTGGGTACATGAGACCTCATTGACATGTGATAGCGCTCGGATGTCATCCCAGTTCCAGCGGATTTTGCCCAGCCAGCTCCTTCCAAGCAGTGTGGGGCCATCGCCCGGGACAATCCAGAGTGGCAGTTCGTACACCGTGCCCTCGTTGGTGACCTTGACCATGGCACTGCCCAGGACAGTGATAAGCTCTTTGGTGTATGTTCTCAGTTTCGTGTGGAAGGGGCTCAGGGCTGGGCTGAATGCCTTGTTGCACCACAGTCTCTCAAACATCTTTTTACTCATTATGGATTGGCTAGCGCCAGTGTCCAGTTCCATGGCTACGGGTAAGCCATTCAATTTTACGTTTAGCATTATAGGTGGACATTTCGTCGAAAATGTGTGCACCCCGTGTACTTCAGCATCTGCCTCCTCTCTCTGAGGCTTGAAATTGCTTTGTTCCACCATGGACCGATCTTCCTCTGCCACATGGTGGTTAGCAGGTTTTGCAGAGCTTGCAGCTCGTTTGCAAGCTCGTTGGAGGTGTCCCATTGTTCCACAGCTCTTGCAAACATACCCTTTGAAACGGCAAGAATAGGCTGACTGGAAGCCTCCACAATGCCAACATGGTGTGAATTGCCTTGCATTCATCCTTTGTTGCGGACTCTGAGTCATCTGGGTCACCTGAGGCCTGCTGGCAGTTGCAGACTCGTGGGTTCTGCCCTCTACATTTCTGCTCGCAAACACAGTTAATTTATGAACATTGCTAGCACTTGTGTGCTGAGAGATTTGTTTGGTGTTATCACTGGTGGACATAAACACCTGTGCTATCGCAATGGCCTTACAGAGGGTCGGTGTCTCTACAGTCAAAAGAGGGGACCCTCAGCGGGGTCGATGTCTCCGCCGGCCACGGCGCCCACCACCTGCGGCCCAATGAGCCGCAACACTCGCTCCTCAATATCTGACAGCAGCTGGAGCTGAGGTTCACCCCCGTCTGTCCTCTGCTGTTCCCTCCTATTGTGGGCTTTCTTTGGCCTGCAAAAGAAAGGAATTTGAGTGAGTAAGAGTCTAGCTATGTGTATGGAAGATATGCCTGCCGTTGTTGAATAGCTATGAATGTAGGCAAGGCATGAGATGAGGATGTGAGTTTGAGTAGCTGCTTATGTTTGTTGGGTGAGTGGTGATTTGCTCAGTGTATACAGACAGAGGTTCAGAGGCTGGTATGTCGGAGGTATGGAAATGACTCACCTTCACCATCTGACTGAGGTCGTTGAACTTCTTCCTGAACTGTGTGAGTGTTGAATCCACTATAGTGCTGACCGATATGTCTTCTGCCACTTTCTTCCACATGGCCCTGAAGACCTGTAACAACGGTGGAGGAGGATTTCCTGGAGTGTATTAGGGATGGTTTTCTAGACCAATATGTCGAGGAACCAACTAGAGGGCTGGCCATCCAAGACTGGATGACGTATAGTGAACAGGACTAATTAGCAATCTTGTTGTGCGAGGCCTCTTGGGGAAGAGTGACCATAATATGGTAGAATTCTTTATTAAGATGGAGAGTGACACAGTTAATTCAGAGACAAGGGTCCTGAACTTAAAGAAAGGTAACTTCGATGGTATGTGACGTGAATTGGCTACTATAGACTGGCGAATGATACTTAAAGGGTTGATGGTGGATAGGCAATGGCAAACATTTATAGATCACATGGATGAACTTCAACAATTGTACATCCCTGTCTGGAGTAAAAATAAAACAGGGAAGGTGGCTCAACTGTGGCTAACAAGGGAAATTAAGGATAGTGTTAAATCCAAGGAAGAGGCATATAAATTGGCCAGAAAAAGCAGCAAACCTGTGGACTGGGAGAAATTTAGAATTCAGCAGAGGAGGACAAAGGGTTTAATTAGGAGGGGGGAAATAGAGTATGAGAGGAAGCTTGCCGGGAACATAAAAACTGACTGCAAAAGCTTCTATAGATATGTGAAGAGAAAAAAGATTAGTGGAGACAAACGTAGGTCCCTTGCAGTCAGATTCAGATGAATTTATAATGGGGAACAAAGAAATGGCAGACTAATTGAACAAATACTTTGGTTCTGTCTTCATGAAGGAAGACACAAATAACCTTCCGGGAATACTAGGAGACCGAGGGTCTAGTGAGAAGGAGGAACTGAAGGAAATCCTTATTAGATGGAAAATTGTGTTGGGAAATTGATGGGATTGAAGGCCAATAAATCCCCGGGTCCTGATAGTCTGCATCCCAGAGTATTTAAGAAAGTGGCCCTAGAAATAGTGGATGCATTGGTGATCATTTTCCAACAGTCTATCGACTATGGATCAGTTCCTTTGGACTGGAAGGTAGTTAATGTAACACCACTTTTTAAAAAAGGAGAGAGAGCGAAAACGGGTAATTATAGACCGGTTAGCCTGACATCAGTCGTGGGGAAAATGTTGGAATCAATTATTAAAGATGAAAGCAATGACAGGATCGGTCCAAGTCAGCATGGATTTATGAAAGGGAAATCATGCTTGACATATCTTCTAGAATTTTTTGAGGATGTAACTGGTAGAGTGGACAAGGGAGAACCAGTGGATGTGGTGTATTTGAACTTTCAAAAGGCTTTTGACAAGGTCCTACACAAGTGATTCGTGTGCAAAATTAAAGCACATGGTATTGGGGGTAATGTGCTGACGTGGATAGAGAACTGGTTGGCAGACAGGAAGTAGAGAGTCGGGATAAACGAGTCCTTTTCAGAATGGCAGGCAGTGATTAGTGGAGTGCCGCAGGGCTTAGTGCTGGGACCCCAGCTATTTACAATATACATTAATGATTTAGATGAAGGAATTGAGTGTAATATCTCCAAGTTTGCAGATGACACTAAGCTGGGTGGCGGTGTGAGCTGTGAGGAGGACGCTAAGAGGCTGCAGTGTGACTTGGACAGGTTAGGTGAGTGGGCAAATGCCTGACAGATGCAGTATAATGTGGATAAATGTGAGGTTATCCACTTTGGGGGAAAAAACACGAAGGCAGAATATTATCTGAATGGCGGCAGATTAGGAAATGGGGAGGTGCAACGAGACCTGGGTGTCATGGTACATCAGTCTTTGAAAGTTGACATGCAAGTACAGCAGGCAGTGAAGAAGACAAATGGTATGTTGACCTTCATAGCTAGGTGATTTGAGTATAGGAGCAGGGAGGTCTTACTGCAGTTGTACAGGGCCTTGGTGAGGCCTCACCTAGAATATTGTGTTCAGTTTTTGTCTCCTACTCTGAGGAAGGACGTTCTTGCTATTGAGGGAGTGCAGCGAAGGTTCACCAGATTGATTCCCGGGATGGCAGGACTGACATATGAGGGGAGACTGAATCGACTGGGTCTGTATTCACTGGAGTTTAGAAGGATGAGAACAAATCTCATAGAAACATATAAAATTCTGACGGGACTTGACAGGTTAGATGCAGTATGAATGTTCCCGATGTTGGGAAAGTCCAGAACCAGAGGACACAGTCTATGGATAAGGGGTAAGCCATTTAGGACAGAGATGAGGACAAACATCTTCACTCAGAGAGTTGTTAACCTGCGGAATTCTCTACTGCAGAGAGTTGTTGATGCCAGTTCATTGGACATATTCAAGAGGGTGTTAGATATGGCCCTTACGGCCAAAGGGATCAAGGGGTATGGAGAGAAAGCAGGAAAGGGGTACTGAGGTGAATGATCAGCCATGACCTTATTGAATGGTGGTGCAGGCTCGAAGGGCCGAATGTCCTACTCCTGCACCTATTTTCTATGTTTCTATGTTTCTATGGCTTCCTTCCAGTTGTGGGGAAGAGCGCATTGCTCCTTTTCTCGACTGCCCCCACCAATGCCTCCAGTGTCATGCCCTCTCTCTTCCAACTGGATTTGCAGCAGCCATCCTGAAACTTCTTCCACTTTCGCTCAGCTCTCCCTCAAATGCAGCACTGGTGAAGAAGAGCAGGTGCAGCTTGAAATAACCTCCCCTTTAAGATATGGAATGAGCCAATGTGGAGGATTGAAGGATAATTGCTGAATGCAAGTCTTCTGAAATTGGGTAGTGCTCTGCTGTTAGCACCAACGCAGCGCCCCACAGGTGTCATTAGCGCCTCATTTACTGCCCCCTTCCTTCCTGGGGTGCTAATGCCCAATTTAAAAGAAGTTAGGATTCGTTTGCACCTGGCGTTAATTTTCAAAATTTAAAAGTTAGCACCCAACCGAACTTCTCCCCCATAAGTTTTTTAACATATTACATAGGCGTCCCTTCAGCTCCTCTTGTTAACAGGTCCTGAGTGACTGCAGCATTGCTCAGGCCCTCCAGGCACATTATTAGAGAGTGGCAACCCGCTGCATTGAAATATTTTCTGATGCTTTAGAAGGAAAACGAAGAGAGGGTTTGATACTGTTCTCATCTGATGTCCACACACACACAGTTTTTCAAAAGGGAATCACTGGATAACGATTAGAAACAGGGACTCTGTTTAACTTTTTCCTCCCTAATCTAGCAACAGTGAGGCCAATTATCGGACTCCAACTGATATCAGCTCACTCCTCTTAGACCAAGCCTTGAACCTGAGACCTGCCCAGCCTGTGGAGCTCAGCTACTCACCAGATAAACTTGCTGACCTTTTGGGAAGCCATGCAAGTGCTAATAAAGGATTGTCTGATGTCTTAGGATGTGTGCGTGGTGCTGATTTACCAAGTAATTAATAGATTTCTTTGTGTTATTATATACGCTCACGCATAACTCAATAATACCCAGCGGTCAGACATCATAAGGAGATTGGTATTAGAAACCACAAGCTCTTACCATCGTGCTTTCTGTTCAAACAGCTCCTATAACTATATCTCGATAAAATGTGTGTACAGGTGGAAAGCACTGCTCTATAAGGCCAGTAAAGCGAATGAACTGGAAATCTTGGATGATATTGTGCAGTGCAGTATAATTATTGGATGGAAGATAATAGCCTGTGTACCCATGATTTTCCAATATATGTGGCTGGTGGGCAAGATTCACGCCAGCAGCGCACAGTTGTGAAATCAGCCTTTCTATATGTGCAAGGTAATGTTAATACTGCTGCTCTCCCTTCATATAATGCAAATGTTCACAGTGATATTTCAGTTGCAACACCACTTTTATTGCACTCTTAAAGTACAGCATATTTTCCACAGTTTTTCTGCTTTAAAATATCACCGATAGTTTATTTTTGCAGCTGAGCAGGTAAATGGATTAAATGAAGCATTTCATACTTCATTAAGTCTGCTTTTATGTGAAAGAATTTGCTATTCAGTTTGCTAATCATTAATTTTAATCAATTTCAATGAATGAACAAGTACTACAATTGATCACAAATTAGCCACATTAGATTAACTGGAGTATGCTGCATCCTGTTAAGACTATTGGACTCAATTTTCCCGGGTCATTTCCGCCGTTTTTTTGGCATGCGCCATTTTTTCTGGCATAATTATTTAATTCAAAGTTTCCCCCCGGAATTTGCGCCGGCGTAACTGCTTTAGTTACAATTTTTCTAGGTTAGGTTTTTTTGACGTCACAGAGGGCGTTTTCTCATTTCTGCACCAGTTTTCAGTATTTTTCGCAGTTTGCCCCCAAATCTTTTTCCTAGGTCAGTGTATCTGGCCGCTCCCGAAAAACCTTCTGGTGAGTTAACAGAAAGCAGCGCACATTGAGAAATCGGCGCTGAAAGACGCCATTGTTTATCATCGAAGTTTTTGGAGGGAGTCTCTAACACTTGAAATATCCATAACAAAGTTCAACTTTTTTTTACCTTTCAACGGAGTACATGGAAATTTCTTGGAGTTCTGAAGTTTTCATTTTTTTTTACTCACACGCCACCACCGAACGTCTACAAGCAGGGCTGGAGGGGAGTCGTAGCGTCAGCCGTCAGAATCGGCCCCGCGCCCGGACACTGGGGCTCGGGGCTCGGCTGGAAAACAAGCCTGGAGGGTAGGGGGAAGGAGACGATCGGAAGGCTTCTACACTGAGCCCGGGGAGGGAGGTGCCAATCGGAAGGTTTAACAAGAGCAGACATTGATGATGAGATTCAACACCGCCTCCAGTGCGCCAGTGCAGTCTTCGGCCGCCTGAGGTAAAGAATGTTCGAAGACTAGGCTCTCAAATATTCCACCAAGCTCATGGTCTACAGGGCTGTAGTAACACCCGCCCTCCTGTATGGCTCAGAGACGTGGACCATGTACAGTAGACACCTCAAGTTGCTGGAGAAATACCACCATTGATGTCTCTGCAAGATCCTACAAATCCCCTGGGAGGACAGACGCAGCAACATTAGCGTCCTCGACCAGGCCAACATCCCCAGCATTGAAGCACTGACCACACTTGATCAGCTCCGCTGGGCAGGCCACATTGTCCGCATGCCAGACAAGAGACTCTCAAAGCAAGCGTTCTACTCGGAACTCATTCATGGCAAACGAGCCAAAGGTGGGCAGAGGAAACATTACAAGGACACCCTCAAAGCCTCTCTGATGAAGTGCAACATCTCCACTGACACCTGGGAGTCCCTGGCCAAAGACCGCCCTAAGTGGAGGAAATGCATCCGGGAGGGCGCTGAGCACCTCGAGTCTCATCGCCGAGAGCATGCAGAAATCAAGCGCAGGCAGTGGAAAGAGCGTGCGGCAAACCTGTCCCACCCTCTCTTACCTGCAACGACTATTTGTCCCACCTGTGACAGGGACTATGGCTCTCATATTGGACTGGTCAGCCACCTCAGGACTCATTTTAAGAGTAGAAGCAAGTCTTCCTCGATTCTGAGGGACTGCCTATGAAGATGATCTGCACTGAGCCCGGTGAGGGAAGTGGGGATCGGAAGGCTGCTGCACTCGGCACAAGACTGCAATGAGTCTGAGGAGGGGTGCGGGGGGAACAAGGGGAGAAGTCACAATACTGCAATGCATTTGAGAGGTGGAGGGGGGGAATGGGAGGAGAAGTCACAAGGCCTGGGTGTGGTCCATCCATACAGACCTTGGGGAGAGAGAACAAAGAACCTGTACTGCCTGCTGTGTTAATAATGGAACAAATAATGAAAATGATTCAGATTTAATGTAAAATATATTTTATTCAAAAGTTTACAAACAGTTCTTTGTACTTAACTTAACTTCAATAAAATTATTCTTGTATCAAACTAAAGTTTTCAGTTACGATCACTTACAAACTCTAAGATCACTTAAAAAGTTTAAGATCACTTACTAACTTTTAAACTTGTAAATTTACATAACTTACAAAAATCTTTTAATTTGAGAACAGTTGCAACAGTAACAATAATAATAACAACAACAACAGCAGCAAAGAAAGGCTGCACCCATCTCTCCTCCACTTTATTCTAAGACCGCCCACCGCGCTTGTTCTTAGTGACGCCACCACCCCTGCCCGCAGGCGATGGCGCAGTGTTTCTGGGGTTGGTATCAAGTTTATTCTTTAAGATCTCGAATAGTACGCACCTGTTGAGGGGGGGGGGGCGGGCAGCAGGCGGCAATGTGGAGGGCCCGGCTTGGGGCTCTTCAGAGGCTGGTGTAGGGATTGGAGTGGGAGTGGCAGTTGATTCTGTCAATGGGCGCAGGATCTGGGCGTGTTCCCTTATTGCAGCAGTTAACTCCAACATGCCGGCCCTCATGCGCCCTGACAGTGTCTCAGCGGCCTGCAACATTCCCTCCCTCATGTTGAACAAAACTGTCTCAAATACCTGTGACATTCCCTCCCTGATGTTCACTGACAGCGCATCACCTACCTGTGACATTCCCTCCCTCATGGTCACTGACATTGTTCCCATTTCTCGTGAGATTGTTGTTACTTCTCCCGACAGTCCCACTACCTCATCACCCACCCCACTGATGGTGTCCAGGAGTGATCGCATAAGGTCAATGTTCCCCATCATTGCCATCATCTGAACCACATCTGTTAGATCCTGCACCTCAGGAGAGTGCTGTCGAGCTCTTCTTCCCCTCTTCCCTACGGGTGTGGCTCACACTCCACCTCTGGGACCCGCAGCCTTGGAAGGTGGGGCCCTGGGTGTGCCTCGCTGCACCACACCACTGGGACCCGCCGCCTCGGACATTAGGAAACCATGGAATGTCCCACCAACACTCAAACCACTCATCACAGAAGGGGCTGGCACCTCAATGGGCGGCACCTGCACTTCCACCAAAGTCAATAAAATGGTGGGGGCTTCATCCATCTCCACCCCTCCCCCTCACCCCCATGCTCTTGGTCTGGAGAGTGGGATTGGAAGATGTTCTCCTCTTCAGGCTCGTCCTCGTCTGAAGCATCTACTGCATCGTCAGGGTCGGCCTCAAGTTCTGCCAAATATAACAGAACACAGACAAATGGCTGGCAGCAGAGGAGGAGGCAGGGTGGGTGACATGAGTCGGCTCACACAGCGCAGGCCAGGCAACAGGCTGATTTGAAGGACCATAATGAATGATAGCACATTGCATCAACCGAAACGTAGCTGACGGAAATATCCCCATGAACCGAAGCACGGCTAGCCCGCGCAGTACTTAACATTTAGCAAAGCCAGACTGTGGAATTTGCAGGACTTACCCTTTCCCTCGAGTGTGGGCCCAGCTTGTGCAGTGGTGGTTGCTTTTTTCCAGGCAGGGACCTACTCTTCCAAGGGTGTCAGTGGGTGCAGATTTTCCAGGCCTCCTCCTGTTCGAGTTCTTTCCATTTTATTATGTGCAACCTTCCTCTGCAAATATGAAAATGCAACTTTTTAGAGAGGGTGTCTTTCTGCTGGGTGGGACATATACAGCTGGTCACACTTATAATTACAATTCCATTGAATAAATGAAAATATTACTTACACTAACGACTTGACCAGGGTCCTGCCGCTTCTTTTTACACTGGCCTCCAGATCTTGTGGTGGCCACCGTTGCACAGTAATCTTCTGCAACTTGGTTCCAGCGTTTCTTCATTTCTTTGAGTGGAACTTTTATGTGACCTCTGCTGGTGTCCAGCTCCTGCCATCTGGCCTCAATCACAGTAACTAGTGCCTCCACTTCATCCTGTAAGAATTTCTTAGTCCTTGCACTGCACTGCATCTTGTATTGTTGCAGATCCGATATTTCCAATGCTCTTTCACAGCACTTCTTCTCTCACAACTGGCTCTTTAAAAATGGCCGATTTACAACCTGGAGCTGTACTGCGCTTGCGCATCCATTGAAATAACGTCAAAACGGCACTTTTTTTGTCGCGTATGCGCAGAAGGTGCAGCATCCTTTTTTTCGGCACAGACAGCACGCTCCAACCCCCAAGGCAACTGGACACGCTGTGAGGCACCAAATTTGAATTATACATCGGGGAAACTTTGGCAAAATATTTCTGCCGCATTTCTGGCCTGGAAAAACGGGCGTAACTCTGGCAATACGCCAGAAAACGGGCTTGGGCAAAATTGAGCCCATTATTCTGTGGAAAGTCTGCTATTGATCAGGAGTATTAGATTCCAGCTAACCTTGATTCAGAGTAGTAGAACTGTGTAGCACTGAAGGAGGCCATTTACCCATTGTGCCAGTGCCAGCCCTCTGAAGGAGCTACCACTTCCTCTCATTCCTCTTCTCTTTTTCCATATCCTTTTACCTTTTTATTTTTCAAATATTTATAATGGCTATTATGGATGCTATTTCCAGCTATATTACAACCTATTTCTGGTAGGGCTTCCCATAACCTAACAATCCATTAAAAATGAATCCCAAATGCTCGCTTTATTCTTTTGGTCGAGATATTAAATTAATGCTCTTTAGCTACCGACTCGCTGACCAGTGAAAATAGTTTTTCTCCATTTACCTCATCAAAAGGCCTCATCATTTTGAACATCTCTCTCAGATCTCCTCTTAACCTTCTTAATTCTAATGAAAAGAGTCCCAGTTATTCTAGTCTTTCCCTGTAACTAAAGCCTCTCATCCTTAGTATAATCTTAGTGAGTTGCTTCTGCACCCTTTCCAATGGCTTTGACATCCTCCTTAATGTAGGGTGCCCAAACTGGACAACATAGTCTAACTGTGGTTCCCTAGAGATGGGGGGCCCTAAATTCACCGTCCCCGAAGGGATGGCTACCATGGAGTTTGGGCTGTCAATTGAAAAAAAATCGATTGGCCGCCGCGGTCGGGTACTTTTCCCTCTCCATATTCAGCTCGGGGAAGATTTCAGCCGTGTTCACTTCCGCTGGAAATGGTGCGGTGAAGCCGCTGTAAAGGATGGTTTCCAGCGATGAGCTCTGCAGCGTGCGGGCTGCTGGAAAGGGACTACCACAACGAAATTCAACGCGGAAAAGCTAGGACTTTTCCTGGCAGTGCCCCTGTGAGGTTTTTGATGTGATGCTCGAACGCACCACCGCTGGGGCCTTTTGGTATGTAAAAAGTTTTATTACTTATTAGTGTGTTTATTTCATTTTCCAGCATCTCCAGTGTTTATCTTTTGATATAATTTTATTAATTATTTTGGCTCCATTAAACCTGCTGAGTGCTGCTCAGAGGTTTGCACATACACCTGTACTTTTGTACAACTTTCAGGTCTGACTCTTTAGTGGAGTCCTGTTGGCTGCAGAGACCTGCTTGGCAGGGTTCACCCTGAGGATGGGAGGAGTGTTGGGAGGGCGACACCTGGTGCACATGGTCAGAAGCAGGGCGGCACACAGGAGATGGTGTCGCCATCAGCACCGCTCAGACAGGCAGCGGGCAAGGGAGGCAGCAGCCATGATTCGTTCATTCTGCACCAGACCAGTGTGCCCACCGTCTTCACCAGCCCGAATCAGGATTGCGGTTGGTTGCTTGAGAACAAGGGATATCCCCTGTCCACTTGGCTGCTCACTCTTCTGTGAAACCCCAGGACAGCTCAGAGCATGCATACAATGACGCTCATTGTGCCACCAGGTGCATCATCGAGCAGTGCATAGGCATCCTTAAGCAGAGGTTCCGATGCCTGGACCGCTCTGGTGGCACCTTGCAATATTCTGCTCAATGGGTCTCCATAATCGTCGTGGTCTGCTGCATGCTGCACAACCTGGCCATCATTAAAAAGGCCACAGAGCAGCTGGCTCATTAGAAACCCTTACCTGCATGCTGAATTTCTCAGTAGTGATAACGTTCAAATTAAGACAGCCAACCACTCAAAAATCCACTTTGGAAGGGTTCATTATCGCTGGAACCCATTTGTTCACTTTTGGAGTTGAATATGGGGTGGCCCAGCCACAAAAAAATGTTGGCGCTTATGGTCACAAAAAAGGTGAGGGGAGCACCAGCTTTCTAGCGGTACTGAATTTCGGGCCAGGATCTTTGTACCAGTTTTTAAATGAGCTTCACACTAAATACTTCAATAAGAACCTACATTTATATAGCCCTTTGCACATACATTAGTGCCACAGAGTGTTTTGCAAAGCAGGAAATGAAGGCTTTTGGGGTGTTGGCCCCGGGGTGTATAGTCGAAGAGACAGAGATAGGTTTTTAAGGAGATTTTTGAAGGCACAGAGAGAGGTAGGTGTGCGCAGTGACTTTGGAAGAGAATTGCACAGAATGGGTTACAATGTGTGGAAGATCAGCCTCCCACGATGGGGCAGCAGGTGCAGAGAACAGGCAGTGATCAATCAGATGAGCAGTGGATGCACATTAGGATGTATATTTGGAGAATATTTCCCAGATAGAGTTCAATAAGGATAGCGGAGGGATTTGAAGACAATGGTCTTGAAAATGACTTGGTGCACAGAGAGCTCGGTAGCTACCCTCTCAATAGAACACCATTTTCCCTTGGCTCCCAAGAATATTGAGAAAAAGCTGCTTATATAAAACAGTCCAATATTACTACAATACCTTATAGCTGAATTATTAGAATTATTTGAATTTATTTCCATATCTATACTAGTATGATAAGTATAGCCAGCTCAAAGCTACTACTTTCTATATGTATAGACCAATATTTGTGCAATGTCTATATACTAGTCAGTTGTTTGTATCGGTCAGAACAGTACAAAATAAATGTATGGGCCAATATACCTGTACATGTCAGTACATGACGTGGAGGCCCCAACCTGCGAGAAACCATCAGCGGCAGGTCGGGGCCTTAAAAGGAGCGGCGTGCGGCCCAGGAAGCAGCATGAAGGCATGACACTACAAGATACAGTGCGAGCTGGTGCAGGAGGGCAACGGCAGTGAAGAGTGACGTCAGCAAGGTCCAGGAGGCATGACACTATAAGATACAGTGTGAGCTGGTGCAGCAGGGCAACGGCAGTGAAGAGTGACGTCAGCAAGGTCCAGGTCGGTGATTGGAGCATGGGCAGGTACAGTAGGAGCGGCGAGATCGGGGCGAAGGAGCTATGAGAGACTGTGGAGGGATGTGATCGGGGGCCAGGGGAGGCGTGAGTTCGGGGCCAGGGGCCCAGGGGCAGCACGGGCCAGCCCACACTGTGATATGTGTGCGCACTGGGTCCGTGCAGCAGAGCAGGTCTCCAGTTGTCTTGGGTAATCCTTACCACTGGACCAAGACCGAGCTCTGTCAAGCCCATATGGTGTCTGGTGTGCAACAGCCACCACATGTTAAAAAATCCACGCACAGGCATCGTCCACTCTTCAGGATGTAGTTTGGGTCCTTCATTCGAAACACCTGTGAACTCATCCTTTTGTTTGGAGTGGAAGCAAGTCATTCTCGTTTCGAGGGATTGCCTATGATGATGACATGTCAGTTATTAGTTAAGCTTATCACTAGGTTCGCTGGGAAGGGAATTGGTCAAGAAAAATGCATACCAATCGGTTTTAGGCTTGGACTTTGAACTTGAACTAGCATCAGAGAATCCAAATTCTGGCAAAAAAAACAAATCCAATGTGCATATTTGTTTAACTGCTCATCACTTTTGCCTCGGTTGTGTTGCGTTAAAAACACAGTGTTAGGCACATTTTGAGAATGATGCTGGGGTTGCAATGTTGATACTGCCTGTCGGCACTGCTCGTGATGGGGGAGGCGGGTGGGGGTGTGGGAGGTGTGGGGGGTGTGGATAGTGCAGAGCCTCGCACCTGTTCAATTGCGGAGCTCTGCTCACTGGTCTCTGAACACTATTGGACCTTTCTGAAGTTGGAAAAGAACTGAATGGATAGCCAGCTCTTTCCTGTCATTGGTAGTGTGAAGGCGTACAGCGGGCTGCCGGAGTTCCTTTTAAGTTTAAAAAGTTGGCTATGCAGCAGGTGCACAGTCTGAGCGGAGTGAGATCACCTTCTTCAGATGGCAACATTGAACTATTAATTTCAATGTTAGAAATGCTGCACCAACATCAAATGTGCAGTTCAGTTGGGACATAATGTGAGAAATTGTTGTACAAAGATTTCAGAGGAAGGAAGGGCCACTAGAGTCCACTCCAGTCTGAAATTCTACCTCAGTCATGTGCAACCTCCCAGTATCCAAGGACCTGAAGCAGTTAATATATCACATAGCATAGCTGAAGGCAAAAACTGCTCACATGTTGAATGAGTGCAAGACTTTTCAAGATGTGCTGAAAACATGAAAAAAAAATATGCAGTGTGCAGTCGACCCTATATTCATAGTTAAAGCTGACAATCAGACAGCCAAATGGCACAAGACAGCTTTCTGATTGACTGCTTGCTAAGGATTCTGTGTGATGTTGAATGCTAGTGTTATCTGGCCCAAGAAATAATTTGGCTGATGTTTTCTCATGTGACTTCAACTAACTGCTAAGAAAATGCTTTACCATACAACTCAAATATAACTAGTTTAGAATATTTGATATGTTGAAAGTTTACTTTTTTTTTAAATTGAAAAAGCTCCTATTTATCTTACATCTATTTTATCCTGTCGCAAAGGTCAAAATCAATGCAGAATGTTGCTATTTACCTTCTATTCGGCAACCAGCCTGCATCTCTGTATCCCTAAAGATTAATGTGATTTTACACAAGGAATTGTGATCTTGTGAAGAAAAAGGTCGTATTGAAAACAAAACTATGTTAAACAACCATTAGAACATTCCTCAAAGAGGGGATAGAAGCAACAGCATAGCAGAGAGCATTAGAAGGGGTATTCAATATACTGAAATATAATAGAGGCAATTTTACATTTCTTTGAATATAGGTTTGGTATTAGGACAGTTCCAGCTATTCACTTCTATCGGCATCTACTCTCAGCTTGAAAATGCAAATCCAATCTCAGTAAATCATGAGAAATAAGTATGCTTCACTCTTTTTAATGGAGAAATGGGTTATACTAACTGGGCCTCTCCCTTGTTTTAAAAATTAAACCAAGCCCTACTTTCCCACAAAAAAACCATAATGAAGAATTTATATTCCCACAAACGAGACCTTTATACTTCCACCTGCATATTATAGCACTAATAAAACTGTTATCAACTCACAAATATGATGGCAAACAGGTGACTCTAAGACCTGATAAATCAGCAACAAAGATTAACAGCCCATTCAGGGGAAGCTGCTGGAGTTCTCTGTTAAAACCCAGCTCTGGCATGTGCCTTCATAACACTTTAAACTACTATGGGCAATTAGTGCCTGCAGCTGGTCCGGATCACAGGTAGACCTGATAATACTGGTGTGAACACTAAACAAATGAGGAATAAGGAGTGTCTCACATGAGATATTCACATGAGATATTCAATAAGTTGCAGAATTACAAATGGTTTTCATAAGTAAGGTTGTAAGTGCCATCAATTTCAGAACTAAAAAAAAAAACAAGCCTGCAGAGTAATATGTTAATCGCCATTGGAGAATTCAGGAGCGAATGCTAAAGGAGATTCTAACGTTCACTCCACAGGTAGTAACTACCCCTTGGGTACAGGGACGAGAATATCCAGCTGACAGCTGTTAAGTCCTAAATAATGTTGACGATCTCATGGCCTGTGAATGTCAAAGTTGAGAATGGATCATGACGTTGGGGTTATGAGCTGCATATACCTTGTGCATACTGGTTACCAGCTGAATACTTCATTCTACTGATGACAGGATTTCAAGCATAGTGCTATTGTTATGTTTTTTTATAAATATGGTAATTTTTTTAAAGGGACTTTAACTTGTATCCAAGCAAGTGGTAGATTTTTTTCGTGTTCATCAAAATGAGACATGTATGGGCCTCCTGCACTGGTGTGATATTTTCCATTTCTGCACTAGCAATCCAATTTAGAACAAATTTGTAGGTTAATATGTGCTGTGAACTCGCATCTTTTAGAATCCAGACAAATTCATTTTGTATAAGGGCCTTGTAGTCATCAGAGATGGAGTAGATATTGAACTTGATCATATCATTGAGGCTGAATGTTTAGAACAGCATTGACGGAGTCCTACATCGTTAGAGATACTCTGCTTTGGATGAGACTTTAAACTGCCCTTCCTGCTTATTCTGTTGAACTCGGGAGATGTTAAAGATCACATTGCACTACTCAAAGAAGAGCAGAGAGTTCTATGTTTCCCTTGATCAAAAACAGATTAAAAGATCATTTGTGTTATTGCTGTTTGTGGGATCTTGCAGTGCTGAAAATTGGTATCTGTATCTGCTGACATGATAGTTACCACAGTTCATGGGCAATTCATTGCGTGTGAAGCACTTTGAAATATTTATTGGATGCGAAGGGGCACGTCCTAGTCCTGAAGATTCTACCATAATGGAGGACAAGAGCAGCAATATGATAGGAACACCATTCTGACTTGGACATATTTCCCTGTTCACTCAATGTTGCTGGGTCAAAATCTCAGAGTTCCCTATCTGACACCATTATGGGAGTGCAATCACTACAAGGACTGAAACAGTGCAGGAAGAAGGCCCCATCATGACCTTCTCGTGCAACTAGAGGATGGGCATTAAATGTGTTCCTGCCAGCATTGACCTGAGATCAAATCGAGAAAATAATTGTTTTCTCTTTTATCCCGTTGGTCTGGGCTGTATTTGAACTTAAATACCAGAGGTAAAAGAACATTGTATAAACCACTCTATCAAGGAAAATGATAGCAGAGAACACTGATTGTTGTGGAAGGTTACTGAACAAGGTGGAATCATCAATACAAAGAAAGAAAGAAATTCTGTCAAAAAATCATAAATACAATCCTGATTTAATTCTTATTTCCTATAGCCACTTTCACAGTACAATATAAAAGGTTACACCTTTCTAAAGAGATAGTTGATACATCAACTGCAATGATTATTTCTGAAAATGATTCTCCTCTCCCATTTTAAGTTCTTTTGTTGCCCAGGCTTCAATCTTACTGTAACATGGCCAAGATTGGGCGTATTGTACTTATGCCCAGGCTTCTACCAATGTTTCCGTGTATATAGCCCTGCACAAAGAATGAACACATATAACTTGACCTCCTATTAGCCCTTCCCTTTCTAAGGCTAGTAAGTACTTTGACTATAATATTTGGGCCAAAATTTGTTTGTGTCTGGCAACTCTTTTCTGACACTGTGGAGTGGAATTGTGGCATATAAACAGGTATATGCAAGTGTTAGCATTTATGAGCAATGTGTATCACTGGCATTAATGTCAGTTTTGTACCATAGTGTATATAATAATGGAGGCACTATCACTAATACCAAGTCAATATATAACTTTACTTCAGATTTTTTAATATTTCAGTAACAATAAAATTTAAAACAGAGGCACTCAGTGAAGGGTCTCTGCAATGTGGATTTAAGTTTCACCATTAAGTGATAAAAATGTCAGTGAATTTGGATCAACTTCAGGAGTGGAAATCAAAATAACATTTACATAGAATCATAAGATCATACAGCACAGAAAGAGGCCATTTGGCTCATTGTGCCTGCGCCTTTGCAAGAGCTATCCAACAGTCACACTCCTCTGATCTTTCCACATAGCTCTGCAACTTTTTCCCCTTCAAATATTTATCCAATTCCCTTTTGAAAGTTATTATTTAATCTGCTTCCACTGCCCTTTCAGTCAGTGCATTCCAGATCATAATAACTCACTGTGTAAAATAAATCTCCTCATCTCACCTTCTTTTGCCAATCACCTTAAATCCTTTAAATCCTTTGGTTACTGACTCTTCTGACACTGAAAACAATTTCTCCTTATTTACTCTATCAAAACCATTCATGATTTTGAACATCTCTATTAAATCACCCTTAACCTGCTCTGCTTAAACGAGAACAACCTCAGCTTCTCTGGCCTCTCCATGAAATCCCTCATCCCTGGTACCATTCTAGTAAATCCCCTCTGCACCCTCTCTGAGCTCTTGGCATCCTTACTAAAGTTTGGTGCCCAGAATTGGCTACAATACTCCAGCTATGGCCTAAACTGTGATTTATAAAGGTTTAGCATAACTTCCTTGCTTTTGTACTCTATTCCTTTATTAATAATAAAAAAGCCAAGGATCTGGTATGTTTTTTTTAACAGCTTTCTCAATTTGTCCTGCCACCTTCAAAGATTTGTGTACGTACACTCCCAGGTCTCTCTGTTCCTGCACCCACTTTAAAATTATACCATTTATATTGCCTTTCCTCATTCTTCCTACCAAAATGCATCACTTCACACTTATCTGCATTAAATTTCACCTACCGTGTGTCTGCCCATTTCATCAGTCTGTCAATGTCCCCCTGAAGTCTGTCACTATTTGCTACATTTCCGAGTTTTGTGTCATCTACAAATTTTGAAATGATGTTCTATATACCCAAGTCCAGGCACTTGATATAAATCATAAGCAGCAGTGGTCCTATTACTAACTCCTGGGGGACACCACTGTATACTTCTCTGCAGTCTGAAAAACAACCATTCATCATTACTTTCTGCTTTCTGTCCTTCAGCCAATTACTTATCCAGGCTGCCAATGTTCCTTTAATCCTATGGGCTTCAATTTTTGCCAATAAAGTCTATCATGTGACACTTTATCAAACACCTTTTGAAAGTCCATATACACAACATCAACCTTCATCAACACACTCAGTTACTTGATCAAAGAACTCAATCAGGTGAGTGAAACACAAATCCGTGCGGGCTTTCAATTATTAATCCATATTTTTCCAAGTAACAATTGATTTTTACTTTGATTATTGTCTCTAAAAGTGTCCCCACCACCGACATTAGGCTGATTGGCCTATAGTTGCTGAGTTTATTCCTCACCCCTTCTTTAAACAGGGGTTTAACATTTGCAATCCTCCAGTCCCCTATAGCACCACTCCCATATCTAAGGAGGATTGGAAGATTGTAACCAGAACCTCCGCAATTTCCACCCTTGCTTCCGTCAGCAACCTTGGGTGCCTACCATCTGGATCAGGTGACTTTTCATTGAGCACTGATAACCTTTTAAGCACCTCCGCTTTATCTATTTTTATCTTATCCAGTTCCTCTACTATCTCCTCCTTTACTATGACATTGGCAGCATCGTCTTCTTTAGTGGGTCAGATGCAAAGTACTTATTTAGTAGCCATGCCCTCTACCTTCACAAGAAGATCTCCCTTTTGGTCCCTAATTGGCCCCACCCTTCTTTTGACTGCACTTTTACTATGTATATATTCATGTTACCTGCTTATTTATTCTCATACACTCTCTTTTTCAGTTCTCCACTGTACTTTCTGTATTCAGCTTGGATTATTCTACTGAATTATGAACCTGACATTTATCATAAGCCTCTATTACCTTTGTTATTTTAATTTCTATATCTTGAGTCATCCAGGGAGCTCTAGTGTAAGAATAAAAGTGTTTAGTAATGATAAAATTAATTCTGTATATATATATATAAATGTTAAAACTGTAGATTATACAGAAAGGTTCCAGTTTTGAAATAATCAAAATGGATAACTTCCCTAAGTTCATGTGTCCTCTGGCTGGGCAGAGCTCAAGGAACAAAGGAAGCATGGCTTTGAAACTCACCAAACTAGGAATGGTGTTAATTGGAAAACCGTTAACCTAATCAAGGAATGGCACCAGCCCTCCAGACAGACACATGTATGAGGAAAGCCAATCAGGAACAGCCCTGGAACCAAGACCCAATCCTGAGGTTTTCTGAGAAACAATAGACTTAAGGGATATAATAACCCGAGCAAAGATTGCTAGCTCTCTTTTCTGAAGCACACGGCAAAAGCAGGACCTTCCTCTACAGACAAAGAAGCAGGCCGTGTGCTTTGCCAGAAGGAAGTGACGTATATCTTTTTATACCTTTTTATAAATCATTATTGTATCATCATTGTATCTGTTGTAAGTAAGTAGATCCATAGGATAGCTGACGACTGCTGATAGGTGTGCATGTGTGTGTGTTTGCTAAACTATTCCAAATTGTTTTAAAAGAATTGGTCTTGCTGTCAATTTAGAAATCTTACACTAGCTTTGGATGTCCTTCCTTCCCCCTTGTGGGAATGTGTCTAATTGGTACCCAAACTATTTCCTCCTTGAAGGCTTCTCATTGCTCATTTACTGTTTTACCTGCCAGTCTTTGATTCCAATTTACCTGGGCCAGACCTCCTTTCACCTTACTAATATTAGCCCTCCTCCAGTTGAGTATTTTTATGTTTGATTGCTCCTTCTCCTTTCCCATAACTATTCTAAACCTAATGATGTTGTGAGCACTGTTTCCAAAATGCTTCCTGACTGAAACGTGCTCCACTTGCCCCACTTCATTCCTCAGAACCAGATCCAACATTGCTTCTTTCTTTGTTGGGTTGGAAAATACTGATCAAGAAAGTTTTCCTAAATACATTTCAGGATTTCATCCCCCTCTTTGCCCTTTACACTGTTATTTCCCTGTCTATATTAGGATAATTGAAGTCTCCCATTATCACCAGTTGTTGCATTTTTGTGAAATGTTCTGCAAATTTGCTCCTCTATCTCCTTCCCACTATTTGGTGGCCTGTAGTATACACCCAGCAGCGGAATAGCTCCTCTACTGTTCCTTAATTCTAAGCACTCAACTACATCACCCCTTTTCAGTGCTGTCACAGTATCTTTGATCAATTCTGCCAACCATCTCCCCCATCCTTGTTATCCTTCCCTATCTTTCCTGAATACTTTGTAGCCAAATCCTCCCTTTGTTTGAGCCAGGTCTCTGTCATTGCCATTATATTATAATCCCATATGATAATTTGTGTCTGCAACTCACCAGCCTTATTTACCACGCTCCGTGTATTTACGCACATGCACTCCAATTCCATCCTAGTCTGCCTCGTGTTTCCCTCCTGTCTGATCCCTCCTATTTCGAAACTACTCTTTATTTTAATGCTGTTTGTCTCTCCCAGTCATCAGTGCACCTTGGTTCTCCTCTCTAATGCTTCATCTTGGTGCCGCTCCCTCTGCCAAATTAGTTTGAACCCTCCCCCACAGCAGTAGTTAACCTCCCCACGAGGACATTGGTCCCAACCCTATTGAGGTGCAACCATCCATCTTGTACAGGTCCTCCCACCCCAGAACTGGTCTCAATGCCTCAGGAATCTGAAACCCTCCCTTCTGCACTATTTCTCCAGCCATGCGTTAATCTGCCTTATCCTACTGTTCCTATACTCACTAGCACATGGCACAGGAAGTAATCCAGAGATTACCAGCTATGTAGTCCTGCTCCTTAACTTCTTCACTAACTTCTAAAGCTCTGACTGCAGGTCCTCAACCCTTTTCCTTGCTATGTCCTTGGTTCCAACATGGACCATGACTTCTGGCTGTTCCCCTTCCCTGCAAAGAATGTTTGGCACCAGTTCCACGATATCATTTACTCTGGCACCAGGGAGACCCAATGACACCCAATGAATCATATATCTTGATAAAGTTAATGAAATGGGTTGTCACTTTGTATTAAGCTGCTTTATTGTGACATCACCAGGATAGACATCAGATTTATATTTCTGAGGCTTGATTATGAGGTAAAGGGACATGAGACTAAATGTTACACTTTTCTGCATATTGCCCCAAAATGGACGTTATTTCCGGCGTGGGCGGTAAAAATGGGTTTTCAGATCACTGGCTTCTCGCCCATTCTCAAAGCCCCTAGTCTCCATTTTTGAAAGTGGGTGTTACCGCGATCAATATGAAATAGGCAGTAGTGTTAAATCTCTCTGATCTTCTGCAGTAAAGTGTTGCCATCCTTA
The DNA here is from genome assembly GCF_044704955.1 of Pristiophorus japonicus. Classification (NCBI taxonomy): domain Eukaryota; kingdom Metazoa; phylum Chordata; class Chondrichthyes; family Pristiophoridae; genus Pristiophorus; species Pristiophorus japonicus. Next base: position 57,180,334 of record NC_091983.1, read on the forward strand.
GCAACGGCATGGCAATGCTCAATTCCCGTGATTCACGAGGTCAAGGATCATCATGACATGCACAGAAGAGGAGACAGAGAGGGAGGGAGCTGAGAGGGACTGAAGGCGTGTGTGGGTGTGGTGTAGCTACTTTGGGAGGAAGGAGGCAGAGTTTAGAGCTTTAGAGCAAATAGTGAAAGAAAAATTAGCTGTTACCAGCCAGATATTTGCCTAAATTTGGCCTATAATGGAGGAAGAGGAGGAGGCGTCACAGCACACTGTGGAGACTGACTCTGGCGACAGCAGTGAGCTGGGAGAGGAGCACTTTCGAGGGCGCAAAAGAACGAGGAGGTTCTCAGACAAGGCAAATGCCTCCCTCCTGCAGGAAGTCGAGTTACGCTGGGGTGATTTGACACAGGGAGGGTGTAGGAAGCCCACCCCAAAGGCCTACCAGAAGATATGGGCCAAGATAGCAGAGGTGGTCTCGTTGGCGACCAACGAAGTGCGTGAGGGCAACCTATGCCGCAAACGATGGAGCAACCTTGTGGGATCCGCAAGAGTAAGTATTACATTGATTTACATGTACTTATGTATTTATATAATTTGATTTGTAAAAGTCATGAGTGACTGTCGGCAGATGTGAGGTCTTTCAATTTTACCGGGAATGTTGTACTCAAAGCATGCGGTCACGGTGCACGTCTTTAGGTAAAGAATGATGATTATCATAATAATCATGATTACATCTGTAGGTTATGTGTTGTATCACTCTCTGTGACAGTACCAAGCAATGATATCATGCAATGATCTCATGCCATGTCGTCCTGTCACCTTTTACAGCAGAAGCTATCGACGATGAGGTCCGTGCAGAGGCGAATGGTGGGAGCAACATCACAGAGGTGGAGGAGCGGGTGCTCACACTCGTGGGGAAGCACACCCGGACAGCCACGGAAGCATCTGCAGACCCTGAAGTGAAGCGACGTGAGTAAAGCTGAGACCATTGCGTGATGTGAAGTCAATAGATGCCACACCCACTCATATCTGAACAACCATATATGATAGATGATTTCTAAAATTGTCCTAGAAATAATGTTGGCCTAATGAAAATCATTGCAATGCACCATGTGTTGATGGTCATGAAATGTGATGTCTGTGATGATCTTGATAGCGGTGGTGCTTTTGTCGTGCATATGCGCTGGAATCACCTTGTGACCCTGGCACCCGCTTCTCCTCTCATAATCTTATTTGTGTTTTGCAGCTCAGCCAGCAGTGCGGCCCCAGGCAAGACCACAGAGGCCAGAAGGTGGGGGCGTGGGGCCTGACTCTCCGGCCGATCCTACATCTGGTGCTGAGGAGCTCCGATTCTTGCCGTCAATCCGCTGGGTCTGGTCTCTACGGATGAGAGTGTGGACTTCGAGGAACCTGCATCGCCACGCTCCAGAAGCCATTCCACCCCAAGGCCATCTAGTGCTCCTCCGGTCATTCCCGCCTCCACTCTGGAAGTACCGGCCCCAAGCACCTCGCCACAGGGTACCCCATTTGTCCCCAGGACGGTGTCGACCCCGCGGCGGTTTCGTGGACGCGGCAGGTCTGGTCCACGAGCGCAACATGAGAGCGGAGAGATGGTACAGTTGTCCAGGAGGACTGTAGACATTGGTAACCAGCTCCTCGAAGCATTGGGGGGCACATCCCGACAGCTGGCCACCATGACTGAGTACATTCCACGGATGGCGGAGGCCCTGGAGGCGATAGCCAGGAACAACACTGCTGGCATAGGCCTCCAGTGCTCCCTGAGCGCAGCACTCCACCTCTAGTTTCCGCACCACCACTGCGAGCAACAGATGAGAGGCAGGACCAAGATCCTGCTTCTGCATCACAGAATGTTCCCCCCTCTGGACCCCCCACGCCTGTACCCGTCCAACCACCGCCTATGCCTTCATCCCCCACAATGAGGCACCGCCTGAGGAGCTCCTCGGCCAGGCGCTGTGGAGCAAGGAGGGGAAGGGGTAAAGGTGGAGAGAAGAAGGAGGGGGGGAAGGAAAGTGAGGTGCATGTGCGCAGGTGATGGCTGTGTTACAGCTCCATCTGGGTGTATGCAATTTGTTGTAATGTATAGGGGGAGGGGACCACCCTCCTGCTTTGCATTTGTATTCTGTGTTGAACATTTGATTGATGTCAATGGTGGAATAAGTGGGGTTTGGGCGGGGGTTGGGTGTTTTTGCCTGTGATACTTATGATTTCAGACCGATGTTGGTAAAAAAATGTTTTATTGAACATAACCTTGTTGCGAATTGTCTCAGATAGCTGGACCATTACACACTGGTGATTCCTTAACATGGAAAGGGTAAATAAAACTTAACTTCAATCAACATAAACATTAACTGGCACCAAGGTGATGGGCACCATTGATGCCTGAGCTGCACAGAAACAGCAGTGTGTCAGCATTGTCACTCACAGCAACGTTCTTTCAGGCAAATCTTTCAGATATCAGCTCCTCATGTAAGACTCTTGCAGCTATGTAGCCACCATGGGCCCTTTCCCGCGGTCTGGAGGGGGTCATGGGCATGGTTGCATAGCCAGCCTGATTGTCTGGCCCTAGGTCAGCGTCCAGCCCCTCATCGTCCTCTTCCTCTCTCTCCTGAGGTGCAGCATCAGTCCCTTCTGGCAATTCCTGGCCCCTCCTGATAGCCAGGTTGTGCAGCATGGAGCACACAACCACAAATTTATCTACTTGCTCAGGGTTGTATTGTAGCTCCCCTCCTGAGTGGTCCAGACATCTGAAGTGCTGCTTAAGCACAGTTATTGTTTTCTGGACCAAATTGCGAGTGTCTCTGTGGCTCTGGTTGTATTGCTTCTCGGACTTGGTGTGGGTCATCAGGGGGGTCATCAGCCAGGTGGCTAAGCTATATCGGTTATCACCAAGCATCCAGCATTGTCCTTGTGGCTGACTCTTAAACATGTCAGAGACAGTGCTCTCACGCAAGATGTGAGTCTCATCAATGCTGCCCGGACATTTGGCATTCACTGCCATTATGATCTGGTTGTGGTCGACAACTAGTTGGACCTTCAGGGAGTGAAATCCTTTTGAGTTATGAAAAAGCTCTGGATCCTGAGAAGGTGCCTGCATGGGGACGTGAGTGCACTGTATTGGTCCCTGAAGCCTGGGGAACTTAGCAATGTGGTAGAATGTCCAGCCCTGCCAGTCTGAGCCTCCGTGGTCATGGGGAAGCTGATAAAGTCCATCCTTCGCGTGTACAGGGCCTCCGTGACCTGTCTAATGCAGTGATGGATGGCATGGTGAGACAGAGGGGAAATCTCAACCACGGAGGCCCGAAAGGAACCGGACACGTAGAAAGACAATGCCGCAGTGACCTTGACCTTGACCGACACTGATGTCCTGATGGTAAGCTGCATATGTGGCCTGATGAGCTCACATATTTCATTGATCACCACCTTGTGGAAGCGCAGTCTTCAAAGGCAGATGTGCTTGGACACGTCGAGGTAAGATCTCTTTTCCCTGTACATGCGGGGTGTATATGGTCTGGCCCTCCTCCTCATTCTTGCATGTCTTAAATTGGGCACATAATGATGTTCATCACATATTGAGCCATCTGCACTCTGCAGCATCTGCGTATTAATCGATGCAGGCTGAGAAAGGACTGGCCCCATTGCAATGAAAGTATAATAGTGATTGATCAGAAACAATAATTTCCTCACTAAAATACACCAAGAGTAAACCCCCAATAGTCCAGAGTCTGAAAATATGTCTGCTGAGATGGTTACTCCACCTGAGAAGAACTCCAGAGTCAATTCAAACTCCCCCGAAGTTGAAGCAGCCTTTTGAATGAAGCGACCTGTGATTTTAAAAATGGCACCCACACCGCTGGGTTTAGTTCAGAACAGTTCGACTTTTTACGGGTGGTTTTTTGGACAAGCAATATTGTGGGTGATATGTGTGTGAGGTGATGAAAGTGACGGTGGGTGATCTCCTGGGCGTTAGTTCCGCCAAATGTGCTCTTTACAACAAAAAAAGTGGACGAGCAGTATTATTAAATCTCTGCGTTAATTCCGTGCGGAAACTAACGCTGGGCAATATTATGGGCGTTGATTTCGCCCATTCTGATGTTTCCGCCCAAAAAAAGTGGGTGGGTGATATTATTTTTTCCAGGCGTTACGCATTTAGGGAAAGTAACGCTCGGCGATAAGTTTGCAAAAAATACCCGTCAGTTTCCATGTTAAGGCTAAATGGACGATATATGGGCCTTATATGTCATTTCAGCAGTAAAATGGAGGTTAAGTGGGCATTAAGCAGGCAAAAACGTGGAAAATCTAGCCCATGGACTGTGTCAAAAGAATGACTCAACAAGACTTTAAATATAGAATAATCCACACCATGGGTTGGATTTTCGCGGGGTTTGCGACCAGTTTAGCACTTTTTTGGTGCTAAATGAGGTGCACAACATTTTACGCCTGAGCGAAACTTTCGTCAGTGGTTTTGCAGCGGCGCCCACCCGATGTTTTCACCGTTTAGATGACGTCACTCGTTGTGCAATGCTGTGCTATTGTCCCGGGCGGAACTTTCGAGCATATCGTCCGATTTACCGTCCGCCTGTGAACCCACCAGCAAAAAGCAGTCGGACTCAAGATGCATCTGCCGCTAACAGTGCCATATTGAAAGCAGAGCAGAAGTTGAATGCATAAAAGGATTGGAAGAAGAAGGCTTTGTTTTTCACAATGAAGTTTTATGTGAGTTTATAGTTAATTTTAAAGGACATTTAAGGATATTTTAAATGATGGCGGCTATACTATGTCAGCCATTATTCCTTGCTACTATATGTAAGCAGCGTTGAGCTGCAAGTAGGTTTTTTGATGAACATTTGGAACGTAATCGAAGAAGTTGCAGACTTATGGGGAGGAGGCCTTACCCCCAATGAGTTTACAGGGAACAGCGATCATACCTGTCTGGAGTAAAAATAAAACGGGGAAGGTGGCTCAACCGTGGCTAACAAGGGAAATTAGGGATAGTGTTAAATCCAAGGAAGAGGCATATAAATTGTCCAGAAAAAGGCAGCAAACTTGAGGACTGGGAGAAATTTAGAATTCAGCAGAGGAGGACAAAGGGTTTAATTAGGAGGGGCAAATAGAGTATGAGAGTAAGCTTGCAGGGAACATAAAAACTGACTGCAAAAGCTTCAATAGGGAAAACAATTAGTGAAGACAAATGTAGGTCCCTTGCAGTCAGAATCAGGTGAATTTATAATGGGGAACAAAGAAATGGCAAACCATTTGAACAAATACTTTGGTTCTGTCTTCACGAAGGAAGACACAAATAACTTTCCGGAAATACTAAGGGACCGAGGGTCTCGTGAGAAGGAGGAACGGAAGGAAATCCTTATTAGTCAGGAAATTGTGTTCGGGAAATTGATGGGATTGAAGGCCGATAAATCCCTGGGGCCTGGTAGTCTGCATCCCAGAGTATTTAAGGAAGTGGCCCTAGAAATAGTGGACGCATTGGTGATCATTTTCCAACTGTCTATCGACTCTGGATCAGTTCCTATGGACTGGAGGGTAGCTAATGTAACACCACTTTTTTAAAAAAGGAGGGAGAGACAAACAGGGAATTACAGACCAATTAGCCTGACATCGGTCGATAGTGGGGAAAATGTTGGAATCAATTATTAAAGATGTAATAGCAGCACATTTGGAAAGCAGGGACAGGATTGGTCCAAGTCACCATGGATTTATGAAAGGGAAATCATGCTTGACAAATCTTATAGAATTCTTTGAGGATGTAACTAGTAGAGTGGACAAGGGAGAACCAGTGGATGTGCTGTATTTGGACTGTCAAAGGTTTTTGACAAGGTCCCACACAAGAGATTACTGTGCAAAATTAAAGCACATGGTATTGGGGGTAATGTATTGATGTGAATAGAGAACTGGTTGGCAGACAGCAAGCAAAGAGTAGGAATAAATGGGTCGTTTTCAGAATGGCAGGCAGTGACTAGTGGGGTACCGTAAGGTTCAGTGCTGGGACACCAGCTATTTACAATATACATTAATGATTTGGACAAAGGAATTGAATGTAATATCTACAAGTTTGCAGATGACACTAAGCTGGGTGGCGGTGTGAGCTGTGAGGAGGATGCTAAGAGGCTACAGGGTGACTTGGACAGGTTCGGTGAGTGGGCAAATGCATGGCAGATGCAGTATAATGTAGATAAATGTGAGGTTATCCACTTTGGTGGCAAAAACAGGAAGGCTGAATATTATCTGAATGGTAACAGATTAGGAAAAGGGGAGGTGCAATGAGACCTCGGTGTCATGGTACATCAGTCATTGAAAGTTGGCATGCAGGTACAGCAGGCGGTGAAGAAGGCAAATGGTATGTTGGCCTTCATAGCGAAAGGAATTGAGTATAGGAGCAGGGAAGTCTTACTGCAGTTGTATACGGCCTTAGTGACGCCTCACCTGGAATATTGTGTACAGTTTTGGTCCCCTAATCTGAGGAAGGACATTTTTGCTATTGAGGGAGTGCAGCGAAGGTTCACCAGACTGATTCCCCGGATGGCAGGACTTACATATGAAGAAAGACTGGATCAACTAGGCTTATATTCATTGGAATTTAGAAGAATGAGAGGGGATCTCATAGAAACATATAAAATTCTGACGGGATTGGACAGGTTAGATGGGGAAGTCCAGAACCAGTGGTCACAGTCTAAAGATAAGGGGTAAGCCATTTAGGACCGAGCTGAGGAAAAACTTCTTCACTCAGAGAACTGTGAACCTGTGGAATTCTCTACCGCAGAAAGTTATTGATGCCAGTTCATTAGATATACTCAAAAGGAAGTTAGATGGGGCCCTTACGGCTAAAGGGATGAAGGGGTATGGAGAGAAAGCAGGAAAGGGGTACTGAGGGAATGATCAGCCATGATCGTATTGAATGGTGGTGCAGCCTCGAAGGGCTGAATGGCCTACTCCTGCACCTATTTTCTATGTTTCTATATTTCTATGTTTCTATCTGCAGCTCTCTGAGGCACAGTGAATGAAATCAGAGGCTTGGGCCCCAAGTCTCGTGAAATCTTCCTCAGTCAACCTATTCTTCTAGAACTTGAAGCTCCGTTGAAAATATGTGGGATATTCATGACCAATATTATGACTTACTTCGATTGTTTGAATACGGTGGCTTCCCACCAGAAAGCAACTACCTGTTTCTGGGAGATTATGTGGACCGGGGAAAGCAATCTTTGGAAACTATCTGCCTCTTATTGGCTTATAAAATTAAGTATCCAGAGTTACTTAAGGCTGCATTCCGAAAAAAAGTTCTGACAAAGATATGCCAGCTCATAAAGGCAGAACCAAAGACTACCAGCGGCAACAGGACTGCACTGCACGTCGAGGTGAAGGTGACTGTGGCACTTGCTTTCTATGCCTCCGGCTCCTTTCAAGCATCAGCGGAGGTCATATGCTCTATTTCGCAGCTCAGTACACATTGCAGCATTCGCCAGGTGACTACTCCACTGTACGCACTCAGGATGGACTTCATAAACTTCCCAATGACCAAGGAGGTCCAAAATGAGAAGGCTGTAGGTTTTGGATGATTTGCTGGCTTCCCCAAGGTTCGGTGTGCCATTGACTGTACGCACATCACCCTGCGAGCACCTTTACAGAATCCAGAGGTTTATCAGAAACGAAAGGGATTCCACTCCATGAACGTACAGATCATCTGTGACCATACTCAGCGCATCATGGCAATCAATGCCCAATATCCAGGGAGCATCCATGATGCTTTCATCTTGTGTGAGAGCGCTGTCTCATGCCTGTTCCAGCGTCAACCACAAGGCCAGAGCTGGATGCTGGGGGACAAAGATTACGGCTTCACCACCTGGCTCATGACCCCACTTTGGAACCCTCAGCCTAACCCTAACTCTCAGCCAGAAGCTGAGCATCACTATAATGAGAGCCATGCAGTCACATGCAACATCATCGAACAGACAATTGGAGTGCACAAGCAGCGCTTCCGATACCTGGACCACTCTGGAGGCTGCCTGCAATACTCCCCTCAGCAGGTCTCTGAGCTCATTGAGGTGTGCTGCATGCTACACAACAGGGGGACGGATTTGCCAATGGGGACTGCAGGACCACCTCAGGAGAGTGAGGGGGGGAGGAGGAGGAGGAGGAGGAGGAGCCTGGCGAGGAACCTATGCCACCACCACCAGAGGGGAGGCCTCATGCAGCTTCTGCCGCTGCAAAAGTCTTACGTCAGCAGCTCATAATTGAACGTTTTGCTTGAAGAGTGAACGGCACATTTGACCATTGCCTGGCCACTCTATCCCACCATGTTGACTATTCCCCCTCTTATTCTGCAAATGAGACACTACACAGGAATGGTTAAGGTGAATAAAAGAATTTATGAAACATTATAAACTTCTTAAATGTAATTGTGAAACTTAAATAACATTTATAACATTGTGAACTTCAACAGAATTGGGAAACTTTGAAAACTTTCATAAAATAACAACAATGACAAAACAACAACAAAACAACCCCTGCCCCAACTGTCTTTTACCTCTGGCTCTTCCCCCCCCCCGCTCCCCACCCCTCACCCTCAACCCCTCCCTCGCGTCATGCCTCTACCGAAGGTGGCACTAAGAGTTTGTGCAGCAAGGTGGCCAGAGTCCTGCTGTATTGGGGGGAGAGACAATGGAGACACCATGTGTGGATCCACTGGAGAAGCTTGGGTTATAGAAGGGCCAGCTTCTGAGTGGCAAGCCTCTTGCTCGGCGACGCCACTCATAGGTGATGTGGGTCTGGGAGTGACATGGGACTGTAGTGTCACTGGTGGGGGCCATCAATTGCATGTGGCCATTGACAGCCTCGCAGGTTTCGCGGCTTGCACGGATAATCTGCGACCTGACCTCTGTGATGGTCGCAGTGAGTGTCTCGGTGCTCGTGGGAATCCTACCCAGGACATCGAGGAGATGTTGGGTGAGCTCGACACTCTCCCTGGACAGTGACACCATGTCCAGTTCTGCATCTGCCTGTCTGTCAGCAGACCGACTTGGCCTACTCAACGTCTGTGGAGATGGCATACGGGATTTGACCCCAGCACTGAGTTGCTGCAAGCCACTAGTCCCAGGAGCCTAAGAAATCTCAAAGTCCGGGAACGTTTGATCATCCTTGGACAAGGTATTTGCTAGTGGCAAAGAGATATTGAATGCATCTGTCCCCACCCAGCTGTTCTGTCAGCTCCTTTCCCTCAAATTCCTCCTGCTCCCCCACATGACGGCCTGAGGTGCAGGTTTGCAGTGAGGGACTCCTCATCTGGAAGTAGAAAACAACAGACGAGTGGTTAGCAGCAGGGGAGGGGGCAGGGTGACATGGGGAAGGTCACATAGCACAGGCTCATTTGAAGGACCACCTCAACTCCATTATATGTAGTCCAGAGACACTACATCACATTGCCCCAACCCTAGTCCACAGACACTACATCACATTGCCCCAACCCTAGTCCACAGACAGTACATCACATTGCCCCAACCCTAGTCTACAGACATTACATCACATTGCCCCAACCCGAGTCCACAGACATTACATCACATTGCCCCAACTCTAGTCCACAGACATTACATCACATTGCCCCAACCCTAGTCCACAGACATTACATCACATTGCCCCAACACTAGTTCACAGACATTACATCACATTGCCCCAACCCTAGTTCACAGACACTACATCACATTGCCCCAACCTTAGTTCACAGGCACTACATCACATTGCCCCAACCTTAGTTCACAGGCACTACAAGCCCAAGTTTCCGGTTCTGGCGAAAACGGCGCACCTCCGAGACTTACGTGACCTGCCTGGGTTCGAAGGTGAGCCGGAATCCTCCTGGAGCGTGGCGTGGCGCAGCGTAGTCTCCCTGGGGTGGAGCAAGCCGATCGCAGCCTGCAGGGGGCCGGGGCGAGGGATCAGCCTTCTTGTCAGTGCCGGCAGCGTTGCGCAGGCGTGTTGGAGCATGCGCGCCTGCGCAATGGCTCAGCAGGGCGTTTTCCCCCCAGTCTGTGTTTGAATGGTGTGGGGTGGAGTAGTGTGGGAGGGGGGCACTAGGGAGGTGATTGGTGGGGGAGGAGCGTGGCAAAGGAAGGAGGGGGAGTATGGCAAGGGATGGAGGGGGAGCGTGGCAAGGGATGGAGGGGGAGCGTGGCAAGGGATGGAGGAGCGTGGGTTGGGGGGCACTCAAAATGATCAAGGGCCGGAGGAGAGAGCAGGGGTGCCTCCTTCCAGCCTCCCCACCCCCCCCCACACCCACACTCCCCCTCCACACCCACACACCCCCCACACACACACACCCTCCCACATCCCACCCCACACACACACCCTCTCACACACACTCCACCCCCCCCCTCCCCACACACACACACAACACACACCACCCCCCCCAACCACTCACTGTCAGATAGAGAGAGAGAAACACTGACAGAGACACCTTCCCTTCACATAAAGGTAGGACTTCTATTTTTTATTGATTGATTACTTATTACTTTGGTCTTGGTGCTTTAGGTCCAGGGTTCCTTCTATTTTTTATTAATTAATTGCTTGTAACTTTTTGTGCTTCGTTTAGTGCTTGGTGCTTTAAATGTACTGCTTTGTTCAGTGCTTAGTGCTTTAAATGTACTTTGCTTCTTTAATGTTGTTGTGAAGGTGTTTATGGAAAATCCTCTAACTTCCCTTACCCCCCGCTGTTGTGATGTTGATGTGTCCTTTGTGTTTAATGCTTCCCACCCGCAGTCTCTGGCTGTGCCTGCACTAAACGTAACTCTAGGTAAGGTTTTTCAGAACTTACAAAAGTGGACACTTACTCCATCGTAAGTTAGTTTGTAGTAAGTTTTCACTGCCGAAACTAGCAAAACAGGCCTGAGTGGCTGGACACACCTTTTGAAAAAAAAATACCTTACCTAAAGCCAACCTAAACTAACTCACTAGAACCGGAGCAAACTAATATCTGAGAATTGCAATTTCTAACATACTCTAAACTAAATTAGTTGCTCCAAAAAACTAGGAGCAACTCCACCCGAAACTTGGGCCCTATATCACATTGCCCCAACCCTCGTCCACAGACACTGCATGACATAACCCCAACTCTAGTCCACAGACACTGCATGACATTGCCCCAACCCAGCCCAGGGAGTATGCAGGACTTCCCTCAATATCCAAGAGGCGGCCAGCACCCCCATGGCTAGTTGCCATCCCTGAGGCACCAATCAGACCTGCCACTCGCTCCTCCAGGTCGGTTAGTGGCAAGGTGGCAAGGCCCGTGGCAGGCCGCTGCCTGACTGCTGCTGCTCCCTGCGGTTATGGGACTTCTTTGCCTGCAAAGGTGAAAATGGGAATGGTTACTAGAAGGTCCATCTGCTTTTGTGGCACACAGATAGCCACCAAAGCACTTATACCATACTGTGTGAATATAATACAGCCCTCTGTTTAATGGCCCTGGAAGTTACATGTGATTCATTAGGAAGACATCAAAGTGCAGAAACACCTTTTGAGATCTCAGAAAGCAATCTTAATAATGTGTAAAGATCATTCATGGCAAATAGGGTGCCACACTAAGCCTACCTATACCAACAGCATGAGAACAAATACTGTGTCAGATTTATAATTTAAGTAATGAAGGAGTGCATCAATAAAAATTGTACTCACTCGAACGACCCTCAAATGATCATTGAATTTCTTCCGGCACTGTATTGCAGTCCTTTGCACAGTGTCGGAGGCAGAGACCTCCTTTGCTATTTGGCTCCAAATTTTTCTGTAGACCAATGGGAGGGGTCTAGATCCACCCCTCCTGTTTACTTCGGCCCATCTTCGTTCAACTGCCCCCACTGGTGCCTCGTTCGCCTCTGGGCTAAACCTTCGAGCTCTCTGCCTGCTGTACCTCTTCCTCCAACGTGAAAATCTAAATGTAAAATGGCTGATTCAGCCCCGGGTGTACTGCTCATGTGCGCGGCCGTGCCATGCATTAGAGTTTGCGATCGGACAGCAGACCAGAAATGTGGGAAAACATTTTTTCCGTGCATGTGCAGAATGGCCAATTTTTTTTTATGGTTGGAACTTTCAGCTCCAGTGCAAAAATTGTGTGGTGCAACGCTGGAGTTAGTGTTAATGTTTGTTGTGAACTTTCATTTGGTGAAAGTTGCGCGCTCGAGCACTAACGCTAAACCGACGCTAAAAAAAAATTTTCAGCGCGATTATCGCCCAAAAATGGGTGAAATCTCTAAAACCAGAAAATCCAGCCCAAGCTTATACCTAAGGAAATTCAATTTAGAATATGCACCTTAATCTGTAGCTGTGATAGCGGCACCATTGCAAATCTCTTTCAAGGTAACCAAACTACTTGAACAAACAGAAAGAAAAGCATCCTCATAAAAAATAGAATGATAAAGTGCTTATTCAAACATCCTTCAATGTGAGGTAGTAATTGGTAAGTGAATACTGTACTTCTGTTGGGAAGGCGAAGCTGAAACAGCAAAAGCATTTCTGACAGCAAATTTAGAATTTCATGTTGTCAGAAATTTCCTGTGCAATGCTACCAAGGAAATACATATTCACACCCCATTCTGCACCATCTGCAATCTACACTGTGGCTGCAGTGTGCGATTAGTAATTTTCTGTTCTTGGAAAATGAGCTGCTTAAAGCCAGAGGCATTACCTCACATTTAGTCATTCATAGACCAAAATGCATTATTTAAGAGCTGTACTCTGCTGAGGATCAGTGATCAGTTGCAAACCAATGGGATCATTAATGATCTACTTGAATGTTTCAGCTGCCATTATACAGTCAGTTTCTGTAATACAGTGTACACTGCTACAACGTATTGATGATTTAAAAAAAAATTATTTTCAATGTCCCCTTTCTTTTTAAAATGCTGTTGTTATGGGGGCAGTGTTTGCCTTGTCGCCCTCTTCACAGCCGCCGCCCTCCTGAATTGGCTCGCACTGCACCTTGAAGTGGTATGCTCCACGCTGCTCCTGTGAAGAGGGTGACTGGATTGGATGTTGCCATAATCCAGGTCGGTGATTGGTGCATGGGCAGGTATAGCAGGAGGGGTGAGGACAGGGCGAAGGAGCGGCGAGAGGTTGCAGAGCAATGTGATCGGGAACCAGGAGAGGCGTGAGTTCAGGGCCCAGAAGAGGCGTGTGCCCAGGGGAAGCACAGGCCAGTCCACACTGCAATATGTATGCGCACTGGGTCCGTGCAGCAGAGCTGGTCTCCAGTCGTCTTGGTTAATCCTTGCCACTGGACCAAGACCGAGCTCTGTCAAGCCCGTGTGGTGGTTGGTGTACAACGGCCAACACACGTTAAAAAAATCCACGCACAGGCATCGTCCACCCTTCGACATGTAGTTCAGGACCTAGAATTTTAGGTCCTTCATTGAAACACCTGTGAACTCATCCATTTTTGGTGTGGAAGCAAGTCATCCTCGATATGAGGGACCGCCTATGATGATGATGATGTTTACCTTGTGGATGCCCTGTGCAAAAATTTGATTTGGGGCATTTTGCTCGACAATGATAGTAAATACTTATCCCTGGATCTGCTTGGGGCCCCCTGACTGGCTCGGGGCAACATGCAATTGCATGGGTTGAATGTTCCTAGCAAAGCCCAAGCATTGTCACTATGGGGACCCTAATGGCTGAGTGGCCAAATTTAACTCCTGGTGTAATACTGAGGCATAAATATCAGAAGTGCTAACTGATTTCAGATGGTAGGTGGGAGTTGCCACCACAGTCTACAGCATTTTTGGGCTACAGAAGGAGGAACTAACTCTGAGTTGTTATTGTGGCTCCTGCTAGCAGTGACCATGGGGCTAATTTTGAAACCAAGTGTCTCTTCACAGGCACTGGTTATGGAGGCCTGGAGGGCAGACCAAGTGCTGTGGGCATTGAACATCTCAGGGTCATCAAGGCATGTCAGATTGGCTGTGAGGCGCTGGTTTTATAGGGCTCTCATAGCTGGGTCTTTAAGTGCCCCAGCATTAACTTTTTTGAGGCTATGTTAATATTGATGATAGATCGGATTAGGCATGGTCCATTGTGAGATTGTGCAAAATCGGCGATAATGAATCGGCAGCCTGTTTACATTTCTCGCGATTTTTATTTCCATTGAGTTCGTGGGATAGCTGCCGATGCGCTATAATCAACCACAGTCTGATTCATTTAACACTATTGCACAATCCCAATTCCCCATTCAACATTTGTCCCACACCTTCCCTTCCCCCTGGCACTGACCATCACAGCGTCCTCTTGGCCACAATGCTGAAATAAAAATCACCACAAAGTAAACTTTTTAATCCAACTTTATTCATATATGCATCCAATATTGCATCAAAAGATCAACTAATCACCTCTGTGCATTCTCTTAGTGACTGTCTTGCATGTGCCTTTGCCAATCCAAGTGATGTCACCCAGTGCTACCCCAGTGGCTGCAGCTTGACTGGTGGAAAGCTGCTGACTTTCAGTGGGGGACACTGCAGATGGCCTTGCAGGTCGACCTTGAGGAGCTGATGGCTGGGAGTGTGAAATCGAGTGACGGTGTTTCTTCTTCTTCATTCTCCTCTCGTACAGCCAGTCAGCAATGCATTAGTCGCTAGACTGTGCGCTACAATCATGATAATTAGCAGGCAGCACCAAATTGATATGCTGCCTAAGCTTTCTGAATAGGCGCGGGCATATCTCACATCGCAATGCCTGCGCCGATTTTTGAACCTTATCAAATTTCGCCCCCTCTTTGTCTAGCTTGAGAGGCAGTAAAAATAGACTTGCATTGATATAGCATTTATGACATCAGGATATCACAAAGCACTTTACAGCCAATTAAATACTTTTGAAGTGTAGTCACTTTTGTTACGTAGGAAATGTGGCAGCCAATTTACGCACAGCAAGCTCCCACAAACAGCAATGAGATAATGACCAGTTCATCTGGTTTTCAGGTGTTGGTTGAGGAATAAATGTGGCCAGGATACTGGGAGAACTCTCCTGCTCTTCGTTGAATATTATGGTGGGATCTTTTCTGTGCACCTAAGAGGGCAGAAGGAGTCTTGATTTAACATCTCATCTGAAAGACAGCAGCTCTGACAGTGCAGCACTCCCTCAGGACTGCACCAAAGTTTCAGCCTGGATGGCATAGCACAAAATACACTGCCTGGGAGTATTGAATATTAATGATGCATTTAAATAGGCCATGTTAACTGCAGTATTAAAAAGAAGGAATTTATTTGAGTCATAAGAGGCAAGTGCACCAACAAACTGTCTAGCACCTGTATCTAATTGACTCAAATCCTGTTTGATGAGGTTCAGTGCTGGTTGAAGTTGTTTAAACTTTTGCCTCTGGTCTGCCACTGCAGAGATTAATTTAAAATGGGCCAGTTTTGACTAATTGGAAAGGATAGCTTTTTAAATCTTTGTGTTAGCTAAAGTGTGATATATAACCAGGCTAGTCCATGTGTTTTTCGATTTTCTATTTTGCAGTGCTGCTCGACAACTTGGGGGCTTATTGGAGATTTGTATTTCTCATATAAAATTTTTCATCATAGATCCATGTTCAGAAGCAACTGAGAAGAACGGCTAGGAGTTTGTAACTTCTGTTTTGGAACAGATCGTGTTAAACACTGTGCTTCATGGGTTCGGGGCCAGAAGAGGCGAGGGCCCAGGGGCAGCACGGGCCAACCCACACTGCGATATGTGTGCGCACTAGGTCTGTGTAGCAGAGCAGGTCTCCAGTCGGGTGGCTGGAGTGCAACGGACACCTCACGTTAAAAAAATCCACGCACAGGCATCTTCCACCCTTCAAGATGTAGTTCAGGACCTGGAATATTAGGTCTTCATTGAAACACCTGTGAACTCATCCTTTTTTGGCGTGGAAGCAAGTCATCCTCATTTCAAGGGACTGCCTATGAAGATGACCTCTTTGCTGATTCATTCTTGTTTCGGTAGAATTTTGACTTTTTGTGATATACTTGATTAGAATCCGTTAGCCTGAGCTTCATGGTCTGTGAGCCTGGTGCTATTTGCTAGTTCAGAGACATCTTGAGGACAAGGTGCATAGACTTTTTGGTGCATACCTAACTGGTAGGAGCATTCATCGTTTGTCTGGTGCATGCTATTTTCTATATTTCAAGTATAAGATCAAGTTGTGGTTCAAGTTCTAGACTTATCAAAATAACCTGAATTGTGTTAAACAAGAATGAAGAATATTGGGGAAAAGTCCATTCAGTACATTGCCTTGATGAACCTGACTGAGTTCTTGTTAATTAATACCACGTCCAAACAGAATTTTAGTTAGTTAGTTAGGTTAATAAAGCAATTTACAGCTGCATAGGAGCTTTCTCCATGCAGCCTTAATTTATTTTTCAATTCTGCTGGAAGGCACATTGAATACAGTAAAAAAAATGTATTCTTTGCTATGCACTCTCACCACAGCTAAAACCACAGACATGAATGACATTTATGGAACATAACAGGATATCAAGGAAATAGCAGTATGTGGTTTTTGAAGGGTTCTAACTGTAAATAGCCAGTTTGACACAATATCACTGGTGCTGCTCACACACCTGCCATTTAATATTGCCTGTCCCTAAGTCTTATTATCCATTAAATTACATGCCATATTTGATCAATTTATTTCATTTCTTTTCAAATTAAAAAAAATTCTCTCAGCCATTTCCTTCCCTCTTCTAAAATGTTGAATTTTTAGCTTGGTATGGTTACATGGATGTTCGTTGCGCAAGTATATTTATTAATGTCTGAGCCTTGGCAATGAATGTCTGCAGGCTATTAGAAGGCAGGAGGGCATCAGAGCTGAGGCTGATCTTGTTCCCTCATCTGTTGTTTGCACATCCCCACTTCCTGTGAGGGTCAGTGGGCAGCCATCTGGGATAAGCTCAGGGGTGCTTAGGCCAATAGTAGTATTCATACTGCTGCTCTGGTTGTGATCAACAAACTCAGTTTAGACCATAGATCAAATCTTAGAAATTCTTATAAGAACATAAATAAGAGCAGGATATTTAATAAGAGCTGGCCTCAACTTCAGTTCCCTGCCCTCTCTCCATAACCCTTGACTTCCTTATCTTTCAAAAATCTGTCTCTCTCCAAATTAAATATATTCAACGACCCAGCATCCACAGCTCTTTGGGGTAGAGAATTCCAAGGATTCACGGTCCGCTGAAAGAAGAGATTCCTTCTCATTTCCATTTGAAATGGGCGACCCCTTATTCTGAGACTATGCCCCCTCGTTCTAGATTCCCCATGAGAGGAAATATCCTCTCTGCATCTACGCTGTTAAACCTCCTCAAAATCTTACACATTTCAATAAGATCACCTCTCAGCCTTCTAAACTCCAATGAGTAGAGGCCCAACCTGCTCAATCTTTCTTCATATAACAACCCCTTTTATATGTCCTTACTATACAGTATAAATGCACACGAGGCCCATACTTGAGAGAAGGTCACTCTGTGACTAGTTAACTTTATTACCAAGACCTCAAGTGATGAAGGTGGGTGGCGCTTCCCCTTTTATACCTGAAAGTCCAGGTTAGGAGTGTCTCCCACAAGTTCACCCCCCTGTGGTCAATGTTCTCAAGGTGTACAACTTAGGTCAGCTTATACATGGGTTACAATGATAGTTGAATACATGACATCACCTCCCCGCCAAAGTCTTATTGGGACCACAGGTTAAGTCTCTCTGGGTGGTTTACGCTCCCTTGTAGAGCGCCTGATTTGGGGCTCCGGTTGTTGGGCACTGGCCTGAGTGTCTGCTGTTTGCAGTGCCTCAGGCCTGTACGGACTGCCGACTGTGACTGGGCTCTCCTCCACTTGGTTCCGGTGTTCGGTCACCTGTGGTGGAGTAAACTCTACGTCGTGTTCTTCCTCTGCTTCTTCTATGGGGTTGCTGAACCTCCTTTTAGTTTGATCCACGTGTTTGCGGCAGATTTGTCCATTGGTATGTTTAACCACCAAAACCCTATTCCCCTCTTTGGCATTCACAGTGCCTGCAAGCCATTTGGGCCCTGCAGCATAATTAAGGACAAAAACAGGGTCATTGACATTAATACATTGCGCCCTCGCATTCCTGTCATGGTAGTCACATTGTGACTGATGCCTGCTCTCAACAATTTCTTCCATAGTAGGGTGTATAAGGGATAACTTGGTTCTGAGCATCCTTTTCATTAGCAGCTCTGCGGGTGGAAGCCCTGTGAGTGAGTGTGGTCGGGATCTATTGGCCAACAGGAGGCGTGATAAGCGGCTTTGTAGGGAACCCCCTTGGGATTCTGAGCATCCCCTGTTTGATTATCTGCACTGCTCATTCCGCCTGGCCATTTGAGGCCGGCTTGAACGGTGCCGTTCTGACATGGTTGATTCCATTGCCTGCCATGAAGTCCTGGAATTTAGTGCTTGTGAAGCACGGGCCATTGTCGCTGACCAAGACATCCGATAGACCATGGGCGGCAAACATTGCCCATAGACTTTCCACCGTGGCAGAGGATGTGCTTGAATTTAAAATGGCACACTCAATCCATTTGGAGTAGGCGTCTACTACAACCAAAACCATTTTTCCCATGAAAGGACCTGCGTAGTCCACATGGATGCGTGACCATGGCTTGGCAGGCCAGGACCAGCAGCTAAGGGGGGCTTCCCTGGGTGCGTTGCCCAGCTGAGCACACGTGTTGCACCTGCGAACACGAAGTTCCAGGTCTGCATCTATCCCTGGCCACCAAACGTGTGACCTGGCAATTGCCTTCATCATGACAATGCCCGGGTGCTCATTGTGAAGTTCTCTGATAAACACCTCTCTGCCCCTCTGGGGCATGACTACTCGGTATGCTCACAGAAGGCAATCGGCCTGAATCGAGAGTTCATCCTTGCGAGTATGAAACGGTTTAAATTTCTTAGGGTATGCCCCGTACGTGGCTGCCCAGTCCCCATTCAGGACACATTTCTTAACTAAAGACAGTAGCGGGTCTTTATTTGTCCAGACTTTAATCTGACGGGCTGTCACAGGTGAGCCTTCGCTTTCGAAAGCTTCAACAGCCATGACCATCTCAGCATCATGCTCAGTTGCCCCCTCAGTGGTGGCTAGTGGGAGCCTGCTGAGTGCATCGGCGCAGTTTTCAGTGCCCGGTCTGTGCCGAATTGTGTAGTCATAGGCGGCTAATGTAAGTGCCCACCTCTGTATGCGGGCCGATGCATTCGCATTTATGGCCTTGTTGTCGGCCAAAAAGAACGTTAGGGGTTTGTGATCTGTCTCCAGCTCAAATTTCCTGCCAAACAGGTACTGATGCATTTTTTTTACTGCATATACACATGCTAGCACTTCCTTTTCTACCATCCCATAGCCCCTTTCTGCCTGGAACAGACTTCTGGAGGCATAAGCTACCAGCTGTAACTGACCATTGGCATTCATATGCTGCAACACACACCCGACCCCATAGGACGACACATTGCACGTTAGAACAAGTTTCTTACACGGGTCATATAACGTTAACAGTTTGTTAGAGCATAACAAGTTGCGTGCTCTATCAAAAGCCCTTTCCTGGCTGTCCCCCCAGACCCAATCGTGACCTTTGCGTAGGAGCACGTGTAGCGGCTCTAACAGCGTGCTCAATTTGGGAAGAAAGTTACCAAAATATTTCAGGAGCCCCAAAAACGAACACAGCTCCATCGTGTTACGGGGTCTGGGTGCTCTCTGGATCACTTCCGTTTTGGACATAGTGGGTCTGATCCCGTCTGCTGCTACCCTCCTCCCCAGGAATTCTACCTCTGGAGCTAAGAAGATGCACTTCGCCTTTTTCAGTCGCAGCCCTACCCAGTCCAGTCTGCGTAGCACCTCTTCCAGGTTGTGAAGGTGTTCTTCAGTATTGCGGCCCGTGATGAGGATGTCGTCCTGAAAAACCATCGTCCTTGGAATCGACTTGAGGAGGCTTTCCATATTTCGCTGACAGATCGCGGCGGCCGAACGAATCCCGAACGGACATCTGTTATACTCAAACAACCCCTTGTGTGTCATGATGGTGGTCAGCTTCTTCAACTCACTCGCCAGCTCCTGGGTCATATAAGCTGAGGTCAAGTCCAATTTTGAAAAACGTTTGCCATAGCGTCGCAAAGAGGTCCTCCGCTCTCGGTAGCGGGTACTGGTTTTGGAGTGACACCCGATTGATGGAGGCCTTGTAATCGCCACATATCCTGACCGACCCATCCGTCTTGAGTACCGGCACAATCGGGCTCGCCCAGTCACTGAATTCGACTGGCGAGATGATGCCTTCCCTCAGCAGGCGGTCCAATTCGCATTCTATCTTTTCCCGCATCATGTACGGCACCGCTCTGGCCTTGTGGTGTTTTGGCCTGGCGTCCGGGTTTATGTGAATCGCTACCTTGGCCCCCATGAAAGTGCCGAAGCCGGGTTGAAATAATGAGTCAAATTTGTCCAGGACCTGTGAGCATGATACTCGCTCCACAGAAGAAATTGCATTGACATCGCCCCATTTCCAGCTCATGACAACAAGCCAACTCCTCCCCAGTAGTGCGGGACCATCCCCCGGGACAATCCAGAGTAGAAACCTGTTCTCTGAATCTTTGTGGGTCACGACTACCGTGGCGCTGCCTAGCACCGGAATGATCTCCTTTGTATATGTCCATTGCTGTGCGTCAATCGGCAATAATTTTGGCCTCCTGGCCTTGGACACCCACAACCTTTCGAACTGTTTGATACTCATCAGGGACTGGCTGGCCCCCGTGTCTAGCTCCATTAATACTGGGATGCCATTGAGGAGCACTTTCATCATTACCGGTGCCGTCCTGGTATATGAACTGTATATGTGCTCCACATGAACTCGCTGAACTTGAGCTTCCAGCGATTTCCCCCAGTATTCATTTGGCCTCGTAGGGCTTACATCGGGTCCGTCCTCCTCGTACATCAACCTGGCTGCAGGCTTCCTGCACATACGCGCCAAGTGACCGCTGACGTTGCGGTTTCTGCAGGTATATTGCTGATACCTGCAAGCTCTGGCTGGGTGTTTGCCTCCACACCTCCAGCATGAGCTGGATGCCCCGTTGTTGGAAACAAAAGGTCCATTACCAGTCGATCGTCTCTGACTGTCTCTGTAACTGTCCTTAAACGCAGCATTAACAGGTGTTGATGGCCCCATTACTGGCCACATTGTCCATTGCGATGGCATGAATCGCTGTTCAGCTAGCCATTGTCTCTGTTGAATTCCCCCTTTGGGTTTGACTACATGCTGAAGCATGTCCGATTGTCCTTGTCTGCCTAGAGAACTGTGTGTCGCGTTAACAATGTAGACTCCCTGGTCATTTTCCACATTTGAGCTAAGATTTTTGTCATACATCATTCTGGTCTCTTCCTCCCCTGAGATAAATGTCTGGGCTATCAGAGCCGCCGCTCCCAAGGTCAAGTCTTTGGTCTCAATCAGTTTCCTGAAAACCCCAGCGTGCCCGATGCCCTCGATAAAAAAGTCTCGCAGCATCTCCGCTCTGCATGCATCTGGGAACTTACATAGGCTCGCCAGTCGCCGGAGATCTGCCACAAAGTCTGGAACGCTTTGCCCTTCTCGTCGCCGGTGCGTGTAAAACTGGTGTCTTACCATGTGCGTGCTGCTCACTGGTTTAAGGTGTTCCCCAATCAACTTACTGAGCTCTTCGAACGTCTTGTCTGCCAGCTTCTCTGGTGCTAGAAGGTCCTTCATCAGGGAGTACGTTCTGGATCCACAAACCGTCAGGAGATGAGCCCTGCGTTTGTCGGCCGAATCCTGTCCCAACCATTCCTTAGTGACAAAACTTTGCTGTAGTCTCTCAATAAAGTCGTGCCAATCATTACCAACACAGTACCTCTCTTCTGTGCTGCTAGTGGCCATGCTCGCGTGGTTTAAAGCCCAGTTTCTCATCGCCAATGAAATGTCCTTACTATATAGTATAAATGCACATGAGGCCCATATTTGAGAGAAGGTCACTCTGTGACCAGTTACCTTTATTACCAAGACCTCAAGTGATGAAGGTGGGTGGAACTTCCCCTTTTATACCTGAAAGTCCAGGTTAGGAGTGTCTCCCACAAGTTCACCCCCTTGTGGTCAATGTTCTCAAGGTGTACAACTTAGGTCAGCTTATACATGGGTTACAATGATAGTTGAATACATGACACCCTTCATTTCAGGAATCAACTTTGTGAACCTTCTCTGAACTGCTTCCAATGCTACTCTCTGTTTTCTGTTAGTTAGCCAATCCTCTATCCATGCTAATATATTACCCCCAACCCCGTGAACTTTTATCTTGTGCAGTAACCTTTTATGTGGCACCTTATCAAATGTCTTCTGGAAATTAAAATACACCACATCCATTGGTTCCCCCTTATCCACCCTGCTCGTTACATCCTTTGTCCATGTGCCTCACCCACACAATGGATAACCTCACTGAGTTTATTTATTCCCAACATTTCTATTCCAATTGTTCTTCGATTACAAATGCACTGTTAGAAATTATATTAATCATATACAGTAAGTAACTGATGCTTATAATGTTGTTGATGACACTGGAGATTAATTCTGGGGTGTAGTTGCAGAGTTTGGGTGAACTGTACTGTTGTGCTTTCCTGCTAACTAACGCCTGGTGACTTGGTGTTAGGCTGTTATAGATTTATAATTGAGCATATTCAGATGGGGTGAAACATGTCCTTCCTATGTAGCGGTAAAAGTAGTGGGGGAAATCCGCTTTTGTGTTACCCAGCCACTGGTGGTAGGCCAGGATCAGGGATTAGATTTCAGAAAATTTCACTTAATTTAGTCTAAGTGAGTCACTACACCAACAATCTTGTTGTTGTAAGTGAATCCGTAATTTCTTTCCGACCATATATTACCCATACTGCCTTGATCCATGGTGGGAGGGTGCAGGAGATGGGAATATCTTCCATTGCTTTAATCAACTGTGGAGGAAGACAACACTTGCTTTTGTCTGGGTCTCAGGATGAAGATATGTGGATAATCAGAACATTCAAAATTCAACTTGTTTGTTTTTTTCAAAAAAATGCGCTCAAAGAGTTAAGGATCAGTTTGTATGACAACGAGTAGCCTGCACATCTGCGATAAGTAGTTAATTCAATTGCAATTAAATCAGTATATAAAAGAGCCTACTCCAAGGAGTATTTCAAGAGTGTACCATAGTTAGCATTTTAAAAATCTTGAGTTAACACAACAGCGTAATTGTTCTTTTAGCCAGTTATGCAATGCAAAGGAGTAGCTATGTTTACATTGCTATGGCATTATTTGGGTGGTGGTTGAGAGCTTTGTACAGTCATGAATGACTGGTGACATTTTTGTTGATTAAAGGCACCTGTTGAAGTAGCCAGCTCTTTTCATTGCTGAAATTCAATTGGAGGTGAAAGACACTGTCTCAATGTCTGTTTAAATAATGAATTCAAGGCCGAAACCTCACAAATGGAATTTATCCTGCCACCAATGCAAAGCTAAATGATGCAAGATTCCACTGGTGGTTTTATCCTTTACTTCTGGCATTATGGTGTTGGAACTTTTATTGTGGCGTTTGGATGTAGACATTGGGGTAAATATTTTAAGAACATAAGAACATAAGAAATAGGAGCAGGAGCAGGCCACCTGGCCCCTCGAGCCTGCTCCATCATTTAATAAGATCATGGCTGATCTGATCATGGACTCAGCTCCACTTCCCTGCCCACTCCTCATAACCCTTTATTCCCTTATCGCTCAAAAATCTGTTTATCTCCGCCTTAAATATATTCAATTACCCAGGCTCCACAGCTCTCTAGGGCAGAGAATTCCATAGATTTGCAACCCTCTGAGAGAAGAAATTTCTCCTCATCTCAGTTTTAAATGGGTGGTCCCTTATTCTGAGACTATGGGGCCAAATTTGGTCAAGGCCTCCGCCCATAGTGCCGCCAATGGCCCCCGAGGTACCAGAAGGTACTTTTGGCGGGGTTTTCATCGCCGGGGTCCTTCGAAGGTCAGCGGGTTGCAAGTCCATGATGTACACTGCAACTCTCTCCACCAGATTAGCACCCAGGTGTGAAGGTGAAAACTGACCCCATTGTGTTCTTTCCAATAACCAGAGGTAGTATTTAAAGCACCTAATGGACTAGTATTGATCTCATCTTATGTTTAAACCTAGTTAAGACATTATTCACCCCAAAATAAGTCATGCTAGAGAGGCTGCACTATGTATATGTTGTAATGCATTGTAGCAGCTAGAACATAGCTCACTTTTCATGGGATATGAGGGTGAATTTTCTGTTTCCGCACTCTGGACATAAGCCAGGAGCATTAGACCCCCACCCTGTGAATTTCCATCCATTCACGGAAATTCACAGGCTGGGGGTCTACAATTTTACAATAAGCAGTCTCAACACATGTCCAGAGTGCCGAAGTGGAAAATTTACCCTATAATGATGTAATTACTACCCCCACCATGAAAACCTAGACCCTGTAGTTAATTATTCCAGATAAGAGACTTCACCCAACTCAGCCTTACATGATATCGGTCTTGAGCATTGACAGATTTGAGATGGTCTCTCTATCGTAGAGACATAGATAAAATCTGTTGATCAGTGCGAATAAAATATGATGTGTGTGCTTAACATTTTCTTCTAACAAATCTAATGTTCAAAATACAGGGTACAAGCTGTGAATTATATTAAGCTGATGAAATGTACACAATTTATAATTAGATTGGTTATAAAGTACTTAACTCAGAGCTGCCTAACGCACATAATTGCTCCAGTATTGCACTCCTGACTAATGGCTCTGTACAGCAAAATGAACTGTGCCGAGGAGCACATAACAGGAAATAACACAAGCCATTTCAAAAACCAATTCTGGAGCCCTCTAAAGGAAGTTTTAGATCATAAATAATATAAATGGATTATTTTCCAATAATTCTCTGATATTTAACTAGAGTTAAGCCCCACTGTTGGGTGACTAAAAATTGTCATAATTGAAATAACAGGTGATATACTAGAGCCTTCGGCACTTCCATAGTTGCCTGGGCCCTAAGCTTTGGAACTCCCTCCCTAAACTTCTCCGCCTCTCTACCTCTCTTTCCTCCTTTAAGATGTTCCTTAAAACCTACCTCTTTGACCAAGCTTTTGGTCATCTGCCGTAATTTCTTCTTATGTGGCTCGGTGTTGAATTTTTGTCATAACACCTTTGAAAGTGCCTTGGGACGTTTTACTATGTTAAAGGCGCTATATAAGAACATAAGAACATAAGAACATAAGAATTAGGAACAGGAGTAGGCCATCTAGCCCCTCGAGCCTGCTCCGCCATTCAACAAGATCATGGCTGATCTGGCCGTGGACTCAGCTCCACTTACCCGCCCGCTCCCCGTAACCCTTAATTCCCCTATTGGTTAAAAATCTATCTATCTGTGATTTGAATACATTCAATGAGCTAGCCTCAACTGCTTCCTTGGGCAGAGAATTCCACAGATTCACAACTCTCTTGGAGAAGAAATTCCTTCTCAACTCGGTTTTAAATGGGCTCCCCCGTAATTTGAGGCTGTGCCCCCTAGTTCTAGTCTCTCCGACCAGTGGAAACAACCTCTCTGCCTCTATCTTGTCTATCCCTTTCATTATTTTAAAATATTTCTATAAGATCACCCCTCATCCTTCTGAACTCCAACAAGTAAAGACTCAGTCTACTCAATCTATCATCATAAGGTAAACCCCTCATCTCCGGAATCAGTCTAGTGAATCGTCTCTGTACCCCCTCCAAGGCTAGTATATCCTTCCTTAAGTAAGGTGCCCAAAACTGCATGCAGTACTCCAGGTGCAGCCTCACCAATACCCTGTACAGTTGCAGCAGGACCTCCCTGCTTTTGTACTCCTTCCCTCTCACAATGAAGGCCAACATTCCATTCGCCTTCCTGATTACCTGCTGCACCTGCAAACTAACTTTTTGGGATTCATGCACAAGGACCCCTAGGTCCCTCTGCGCCGCAGCATGTTGTAATTTCTCCTCATTCAAATAATATTCCCTTTTACTGTTTTTTTTTCCAAGGTGAATGACCTCACATTTTCCGACATTGTATTCCATCTGCCAAACCTTAGCCCATTCGCTTAACCTATCTAAATCTCTTTGCAGCCTCTCTGTGTCCTCTACACAACCCACTTTCTCACTAATCTTTGTGTCATCTGCAAATTTTGTTACACTACACTCTGTCCCCTCTTCCAGGTCATCTATGTATATATAAATACAAGTTGTTCTTGTTGTTGTTCTGTATCAATCGGTACCACTGAAATTTTATCATGCTTATTGTTGATTTTAGGAGCCCAAAAATTAATTTCCTAAAGCATGTTTTGGATTTTGTTTTTCTTACTTTTCCACAATTATACTTTCCCCAATGATTAGTTCAGTTTGACATATAGTTAGCCATAAACTAAAGTTCTAGAGCATGTAGCAGCAAGAATTGGATATCAAATGAACACAGTGCCTAAGAAAAGAAGGTACTTAAAAGACAATTTGTTGAGCTGCCACACAATAAGGAGAACCAGACCAGACAAACCATATAGCTAAATGTAGACTATCAGGCAACAGAGAGAAAAAATCTATACTTCTGAGATAATAAAACAAAACAGTGTAGGTATTACTATCCAAGTTCAGAGTTAGCAAGCGACCTGAAGATACAGTCTGTAGGAGATGATCTTTTAACAGCAGGCCCTGATCAGAATGATATCAGGGCAAAAAGGGTTAAATTATGAAGACAGGCTGCGTAGACTAGGTTTGTATTCCCTTGAGATAAAAGATTCAGCGGTAATCTAATTGAGGTGTTTAAGATGATTAAAGGAGTTGTAAGGGTAGATAGAGAGAAAATATTTCCTCTGGTGAGAAAATCCAGAACAAGGGGGCATAATCCTAAAATTAGAGCTAGGTCGTTCAAGGGTGATGTCAGGAAGCCCTTCTTCACACAAAGGATAGTGGAAATCAGGAACTCTCTCCCCAAAAATCAGCTGAGACTTGGTCAATTGAAAATTTCAAAACTGAGATTGATAGATTTTTTTTAGGGTATTAAGCATTACGGAAACAAGGTGGGTATATGGAGTTAGATCACAGATCAGCCACAATCTCAGTGAATGGCAGAATAGGCTTGAGGGGCTGAATGGCCTACTCCCTAATGGCTATACTCCCTAAAAGGATGAATAACTGTCTCCAGTATACTCCCAATGAAAGACATTTGAGACTTATACTTCCAGCTGGTGACTCTATCATAACTATGCTACCATCACTACCATATAAAAGTACATTTTCCAGGTCATTGGGATCAGAGTGCAACAAGATTAATGCTTGCCAACTCCCCAGCAGCTGAATTCCCAGGGTTGGCCCTCATTCATAATGAGCGATTGACTCATATTGGGCCAAGCTCTGGGAGCTCACCAAAGAGGAGGAGAGCAGGAAATTGCACTTCAGCAGCTCCTATGCTTGCACAAGAAGGCAGAGGACACAAGAGAACAAAGCTAAACTGGAGGAGAGCTTAGAAATTACAAACCTTATGTCACATTTTAGGATTTTTCAATATATGGCCTCAAAAAGAGGCTTAAGCTAAAATATGTTTTTGATATGAAGTCAGATTCAAAATTGTAAGGCATAATTCACAAAAAAAATAACCTTTTTTTTAAGCTACAAAAGAAAGCTGGAGCTTCACTGTTAAGTCCATGTGGACAATTGCATGGAAGCGGATTCCTGTGGAGACAACATGGGATCACAATTCCCAAATTTCACTGACTCCACCTGCTTAGATCCCTGGAGCAGAAAATGTCCCCAATGCTGACTATTCAGCAACGCTAACAATTGTGCCTACAGAATAGCTGGTACACCTGTACTTTGAATGTGCACAGACGCAAGCGTCGTCCGCATACTGTAGTTCGACGACAGAGGATGGGACGGTCTTGGATTTAGCCTGGGGGCGACGAAGGTTGAACAGGTTCCCACGGGTTCTATAGTTTAGTTTCACTCCAGCAGGAAGCTTGTTGAGCGTGAGGTGGAGTATTGCAGTGAGGAAGATCGAGAAGAGGGTTGGTGCAATGACGCAGCCCTGCTTGACCCTGGTTTGGACGTGGATTGGGTCTGCGATGGATCCGTTGGTCAGGATCATGGCTTGCATGTCGTCGTGGAGCAGGATCAACCTGACTCCGCCACACAGCATTGCCCCCTCCCAGTCATCAAAATCCACGGCGCAGCTTTGAACAACGTGGACCACATTCCATACCTCGGGAGCCTACTATCAGCAAGGACAGACATTGATGACGAGGTCCAACACCGCCTCCAGTGCGCCAGTGCAGCCTTCAGTTGCCTGAGGAAGAGAGTGTTCGAAGATCAGGCCCTCAAATCTCGCACCAAGCTTATGGTCTACAGGGCTGTAGTGACACCTGTTCTCCTGTATAGCTCAGAGACATGGACCATATACAGTAGACATCTCAAGTCACTGGAGAAATACCAACAACGATGTCTCCGCAAGATCTTGAAAATCCCCTGGGAGGATAGACGCACCCATGTCAGTGTTCTCAATCAGGCCAACATCCCCAGCATTGAATCACTGACCACACTCAACCAGCTCCATTGGGCGGGCCACATTGTCCGCATGCCCAACACAAGACTCCCAAAGCAAGCGCTCTACTCGGAACTCCTACACGGCAGGCAATCCCCAGGTGAGTAGAGGAAATGTTTCAAGGACATCCTCAAAGCCTCCTTGATAAAGTGCAACATCTCTACCCACACCTGGGAGTCCCTGGCCAAAGACCACCCTAAGTGGAGGAATAGCATCTGGGAGGCCGCTGAGCACCTCGAGTCTCGTCGTCGAGAGCATGCAGAAAACAAGCGCAGGCAGCAGAAGGAGCGTACGGCAAACCAGACTCCCCATCCACCCTTTCCTTCAACACCTGTGACAGAGACTGTAATTCCCACATTGAATTGTACAGTCACTTGAGAACTCACTTTTAGAGTGGAGGCTAGTCTTCCTCGCTTTCGAGGGACTGCCTATGATGATGACACCTGTACTCTAAGATGGATGTGGCAATTACATCGAATCACGCATCTGGCCCTTTGTAGGCTATACTTGTAAATAATTTATAAAATGAAATGAAACATGATTAAAAATTAAACCCTCAATAATAATGATGTCAGACACAATACATAAGAGTGTTTTATAAAAGTTACCTGATTTGCCGGAAGAATGTTGTTAATGGCCCTTTTCAGTTCCCTGACAACAATATCCATTCTAAGGATCGCTACAGAAAGTTTCGTCTGCTAAAATAATTCTCTAAATCTGCTTCATTGTAAATACTCCTCGATTGATCTAACTCTTCATAAAATGTCACGAAGTCTGCAGTTATTAGCCCGGGGACAACAGTTAATGTTCCATTAGCATTTCTTAATGGTAGTGATAAAATTAGATGATTGTAGCCTCTAAATTAACTGAGCTAAGTTCTCATCTGCTTGATCAGGTGATGCTACTAAGAAAAAACTGTGAAACTAGCAAATGTCATCAGTATTCTTCAAACCTAAACCTTGGCTTTAACCTAATCTGCCTGGCTGTACTAGGAAATCATGTTTGACAAATTTGCTGGAGTTCTTTGAGGATCAAGCAGGGTGGATAAGGGGAAATCACTGGATGTGGTGCATTTGGATTTCCAGAATGCATTTGATAAGGTGCCACATCAAAGGTTACTGCACAAGATAAAAGTTAACGGGGTCAGGGGTAATATATTAGCATGGATAGAGGATTGGCTAACTATAGAAAACAGAGAGTTGGGATAAATGGGTCATTTTCAGGTTGGCAAACAGTAAATAGTGGGGTGCCAAAGAGATCGGTGCTGGAGCCTCAATTATTTACAATCGATATTAATGACTTGGATAAAGGGACCGAATGTAATGTAGCCAAGTTTGCTGATGATACAAAAATGGGTGGGAAAGCAAATTGTGAGGAGGATGCAAGAAATCTGCAAAGGGATATAGACAGGTTAAGTGAGTGGGGAAAAATTTGGCAGATGGAGTATAATGTGAGAAAATGTGAGGTTCTCCACTTTGGCAGGAAAAGTAGAAAAGCAAATTTTAATTTAAATGGAGAAAAATTGCAAAGTGCCGCAGTACAGAAGAACCTGGGGATCCTTGTGCATGAAACACAAAAAGTTAGTGTGCAGGTAAGCAAATAATCAGGAAGGTAAATAGAATGATGGCCTTTATTGCAAGGGCAATGGAGTATAAAAGCAGAGAAGTCCTGCTATAACTGTACAGGGTATTGGTGAGGCCACACCTAGAATACTGCGTACAGTTTTGGTCTCCGTATTTAAGGAGGGATATACTTGCATTGGAGGCTGTTCAGAGAAGGTTCGCTAAATTGATTCCGGAGATGTGGGGTTTGACTTATGAAGATAGGTTGAGTAAGTTGGGCCTGTACTCATTGGAGTTCAGATGAATGAGAGGTGATCTTATCGAAATATATAAGATAATGAGGGGGCTCGACTGGGTGGATGCAAAGAGGATATTTCCAATCAAACTAAAATTAGAGAACTCTGGGCCCAAGTTTCCACATGATTCATTCGCGCCTGATTTTTAGGAGCAACTGGTGGAGAACGGACTATTTTAGAAATCGCAATTCTCCACATTTTTTTTCTGCAGTTCTAGTCAGGTAGAACAGTTCTAGTTTAGAACAGAATTTTTTCTTCAAAAGGGGGCGTGTCCGGCCACTGACGCCTGATTTGAAAGTTTCCACAGTGAAAACGTACTCCAAACTAAAGTAGAATGGAGCCAGTGAAGATTTTTGTAGAACTGAAAAAACCTGTTCTACACATTAAAAAATCAGGCGCAGGTTACAAATTAGGCGTCCAGAACGAGGTGGGGGGGAGGGGGGAGGGAAGGGAACTCATTAAATTCTACAATAAATCCTTATTTATACTTCTACAAATATTATACAAATAAATCCAACCTGAATAAAAATCTATAAGCCAAGAAAAGATTAAATAAACCATCTTCCTACCTGTGTGAAAGTGCTTCAGCCAGGGAGAATTCTGCAGCCGTTCGTGCCGCTGAGCGGGAGGGGAGGGGGGGGGGGGGAGAAAGCCGTTCGTGTCGCTGAGCGGGAGGGGGGGGAGAGAGAGAGAGGGAGGGAGGGAGAGAGAGAGGGGGAGGGAGGGAGAGAGAGAGGGGGAGGGAGGGAGAGAGAGGGAGGGAGAGGGAGAGAGAGGGGGAGGGAGGGAGAGAGAGGGAGGGAGCGGGAGAGAGAGAGAGGGGGAGGGAGAGAGGGGGGGGAGCGGGTCTCGGGTCGGGTCTGGTCGGCGGGGGGGAGGGAGCGGGTGTCGGGTCGGGTCTGGTCGGCGGGGGGGGGGGGGGGGGGGGAGCAGGTGTCGGGGGCGGGGGGGGGGAGCAGGAGCTGGCCGTGGGAGGAGCCTTATTCACGCAGCCCCAGTGAGGCCATTCAGCCAGGGCTAGGGGCTGCGTGCTTCAGGCCCCTCCCACACAGTTCGGCGCCTGGAGCTACTGCACTTGCGTGCCGACTGTAGCACGCATGTGCAGAGGTCCCCGCACTGTTTTCAGCGCAGGGACCTGGCTCCGCCCCCCCACAGCTCGTGCCGGCTGCGCCGAGGGCCAGAGGACCTGTAAGTAGGTGGAGAATACCGAGGATTTTTTTAGGCGCCGTCTTAGGCGCGAAATACGGGCGCCCAGCTCGGAGGGGCGCCCGT
The DNA here is from genome assembly GCF_044704955.1 of Pristiophorus japonicus. Lineage (NCBI taxonomy): Eukaryota > Metazoa > Chordata > Chondrichthyes > Pristiophoridae > Pristiophorus > Pristiophorus japonicus. The sequence continues at coordinate 57,212,068 of NC_091983.1, forward strand.
TTTTTTTCTTGTGGAAACTTGGGCCCATAGTCTCAGAATAAGGAGCCGCCCATTTAAAACTGAGATGAGGAGGAATTTCTTCTCTGAGGGTTGTAAATCTGTGGAATTCTCTGCCCCAGAGAGCTGTGGAGGCTGGGTCATTGAATATATTTGGGCGGAGATAGACAGATCTTTGAGTGATAAGGGAATAAAGGGTTATGATGAGCGGGCAGGGAAGTGGAGCTGAGTCCATGATCAGGTCAGCCATGATCTTATTAAATGGCGGAGCAGAATCGAGGGGCCAAATGGCCTACTCCTGCTCCTATTCCTTATGTTCTTATGTGCTCAGGGTGGATGCTCGAATTACATCTTGCTATTGAGGTCAATGGAGTATAAGATCGGGCATTGGTAAATGGGGCTTCAGTCCTGTACAGATTCTGTTTTCACCGGACGTGTTAGGTTAAAGTTGGGGCTTAAATCCTGCGATTTAATGGAACACCTTGCGATTTCTTTAGTACTAGACTTAGGCTATTAGCCAACATCTGTAAATCCCAATATGGTGGCTGAAGTGAATCAGATGAGCTGACAGAGTATTGGGCCACTTGAGGAAGCTGTGCTAATAGTATTTCCGTTAATGCAACAGGATTCCCCTACTGATGGATGTGCAAAATGGAATATTTACATTGGCATTTGGTCTTGGAATATTTCTTTCAATACATATGCTGGTGTAAATGAAAACATACTGTGGCTGCATACTGTGGCTTTCCAATCAGTCATTGTTACGTGCACCCTGCTCCACAATTTTCCCTTCTGGCAGATACAAACAAATATTTGCAGAGATGAGCAGTAATTTAACCCAATGCAAGCTCAGTCGAGCCAACAATTATGACATGATCCCACCAATAGGCTACCATCCACAATGACCGGAAGATTTTGAACAAAAATTTAAAGACAAAATGGGAGGAAATGCTCTTACCATAAAATAGTAAACTATGTGCATTCCTACCATTGGTTCAAAACATGAAACTATGCCCAATGTAAGAGAACATGCCCAGTGACTGCAACAGCCAAACATTATTAGTGTATTATGAAAAAGCTTTACTTAATTTACTGATGATTTTTGCACTTCATAGGTTATTCACTTGTCGATTTCTATATCAAATCGCTAAGGAATTTGAGTATAGGAGCAAGGAGGTCTTACTGCTGTTGTACAGGGTCTTGGTGAGGCATCACCTAGAATATTGTGTTCAGTTTTGGTCAACTAATCTGAGGAAGGACATTCTTGCTATTGAGGGAGTACAGTGAAGGTTCACCAGACTGATTCCCGGGATGGCAGGACTGACATACGAGGAGAGACTGGATCGACTGGGCCTGTATTCAGTGGAGTTTAGAAGGATGAGGGGGGATCTCATAGAAACATATAAAATTCTGACGGGACTGGACAGGTTAGATGCAGTATGAATGTTCCCGATGTTGGGGAAGTCCAGAACCAGGGGACTCAGTCTAAGGATAAGGGGTAAGCCATTTAGTACTGAGATGAGGAAAAACTTCTTCACTCAGAGAATTGTGAACCTGTGGAATTCTCTACCGCAGAGTTGTTGATGCCAGTTCGTTAGATATATTCAAGAGAGAGTTAGATGTGGCCCTTACGGCTAAAGGATCAAGGGGTATGGAGAGAAAGCAGGAAAGGGGTACTGAGGTGAATGACCAGCCATGATCTTATTGAATGGTGGTGCAGGCTCGAAGGGCCGAATGGCCTACTCCTGCACCTATTTTCTATGTTTCTATGTAACATAAAAACAGACAAAATACGAACAGGAGTAGGCCATTTGGCTCCTCGAGCCTGCTCTGCCATTCAATAAGATCATGGCTGATCTGATCTTGGCCACAACTCCACATCCCTTCCTGCTGTCCATTACCCTTGATTCCCTTATCATTCAAAAATCTGTCGATCTCACATTAAATATATTCAATGACCCAGCCTCCATAGCTCTCTGGGGTGGAGAATTCCACAGATTCACAACCCCCAGAAAGAAGAAATTCTTCCTCATTTCTGTTTTAAATGGGTGACCCCTTATTCTGAAACTATGTCACCTAGTTCTAGATTCTCCCTCGAGGGGAAACATCCTCTCTGCATCTATCCTGTCAAGCCTCTTCAGAATCTTATATGTTTCAATAAGATCACCTCTCATTCTTCTGAACTCCAATGAGTGCAGGCCCAGCCAGCTCAACCTTTCTTCATAAGACAACCCCTTCATCCCTCCTAAAATAAGGAGACCAAAACTGTACGCAGTGCTCCAGGTGTGGCCTCACCAATACCCTGTGCAGTTGTAGCAGGACTTCCCTACTTTTATACTCCATCCCCCTTGCAACAAAGGCCAACATTCCATTTGCCTTCCTAATAACTTGTTGTATAACCGCATGTTAACTTTTTGTTGTTAATGTACAATGATCCCCAGATCCCTCTGTACCTCAGTATGTTGTAATCTCTCCCATTTAAATAATAATTTGCTTTTTTATTTTTCCTATCTAAATGGATAACCTCACAATTTCCCACATTATAGTCCATCTGCCAAATTTTTGCCCACTCACTTAGCCTATCTATATCCCTTTGCAGATTCTTTGCATCCTCCTCAATTTTCCCACCTTTCTTTGTATCATCAGCAAATTTGGCTACATTACACACGGTCCCTTCATCCAAGTCATTAATATAGATTGTAAATAGTTGAGGCCCCAGCACTGATCCCTGTGGCACCCCACTAGTTACAGTTTGCCAACCTGAAAATTACCCACTTATCCTGAATCTCTGTTTTCTGTTAGTTAGCCAATTCTCTATCCATGCTGATATATTACGCCCCAACCTGTGAGCTCTTATCTTGTGCAGTAACCTTTTATGTGGCACTTTATCGAATGCCTTCTGGAAACCCAAATACATGACATCTAATGGTTCCCCCTTATCCACCCTGCTCATTACATTTTCAAAGAACTCCAGAAAATTTGTGAAACATGATTTGCCTTTCATAAAACCATGCTTGATTGTATTATGATTTTCTAAATATCCTGCAACTACTTCCTGAGTAATGGATTCCAGCATTTTCCCCAATGACAGATGTTACGCGAACTGGTCTATAGTTTCCTGCTTTCTGTCTCCCTCCTTTCTTAAATAGGGGCGTTATATTTGTGCTTTTCCAATCCGCTGGGACCTCTCCAGAATCCAGGGAATTTTGGTAGATTACAACAAATGCATCCACTATCTTTGCAGCCACTTCTTTTAAGACCTTAGGATGCAAGCCATCAGGTCCGGGGAACTTGTCCAACTTTAGTCCCATTAGTTTGCTGAGAATTTTATCTTTAGTGATAGTCATTGTTTTGTTCCCCCTCCCAATAGTCCCTGATTATCAATTAATGGGATACTGTTAGTGTCTTCTACCATCAATATCGATACAAAATATTTGTTCAATGTCTCTGCCATTTCCTTGTTTCCCATTATTCATTCCCAGTCTCGTCCTCTCGGGACCAACGCTTACTTTAGCTACTCTCTTCCTTTTTATATACCTGCAGAAGCTCTGACTTGCTGTTTTTATATTTCTTGATAGTTTGCTCTCATAAACTATCTTCTCTCTCTTTATTTTTTTTAGTGCTCCTATGCTGATTTCAAAAAATTTCCCAATCCTCTGGCCTTCCACTGGCAGGGGCATGGCTCGGTGGGGATTCGATTTTTCGGGCTGAATAATGACGGAGGTAGGGGGTCCCAGCGGTGCACGCACTGATGATGCACTTACAGCCGCTCAACAGCGGTTGGGCGGAAGTGGGGACCGCCAGAAAAAACCCCAACTAAATTTAGCTCGCGGCGACTATTTGTTCCAGAAATCGGCGATCATTGGATTCTGCTGCATGGCCGCCACAAAACGGCGGTAACGGGCCTTAATCAGACCATGAATTTCGGCCCCAACCTGTTTTATGAGTTCATAATTGTTGTGTATCTGTAAAGCATGCAATCTCATGTTCCACCACCAAGGAGCGCATCCCCTGAAGTCCCAAAGGATCCTAGCATCCCTTGGGAGCACTGTATATAAGCTGGCCCCTAAGGCCTGTTCCTCACTTTGGAGTGTCTTAATAAAGACTGAGGTCACTGTTACTTTAACCTCCCTGTGTGCAGTCTCATCTGTGTTAGGAACACAATAACTGGCGACGAGTATACGATTCCAACGCAAAGATGCAGCAAACTGTGGACATCCTGGAGAAGTTCTCAGAGGGTGAGGACTGGGAAGCCTATGTCAAACGGTTAGACTAGTACTTTTTAGCCAACGAGCTGGACGGAGAAGGAAGCGCTGCGAAAAGGAGAGCGGTCCTCCTCACGGTTTGCGGGGCACTGACCTACAGCCTCATGAAGAATCTTCTGGCTCCAGTGAAACCCACAGATAAGTCATATGAGGAGCTGTGTACACTGGTTCGAGAGCATCTTAACGCGAGGGAGAGTGTGCTGATGGCGAGGTATCGGTTCTATACGTACCAGCGATCTGAAGGTCAGGAAGTGGCGAGCTACGTTGCCGAGCTAAGGTGACTTGTAGGACAATGTGAGTTTGATGGTTACCTGGAGTAAATGCTCAGAGACTTTTTTGTACTGGGCATTGGCCACGAGACCATCCTCCGAAAACTTTTGACTGTAGAGACACCGACCCTCAGTAAGGCCATTGCGATAGCACAGGCGTTTATGTCCACCAGTGAAAACACCAAACAAATCTCTCAGCACACAAGTGCGAGCAATGTTCAAAAATTAATTGGAACTGTGTTTGTGAGCAGAAATGTACAGGGCAGAAACCATGAGATTGCAACTGCCAGCAGGCCTCAGGTAACCCAGATGACTCAGAATCCGCAACAAAGGATGGATGCAAGGCAATTCACACCTTTTTGGCATTGTGGAAGCTTCCATTCAGCCTATTTGTGCAGTTTCAAAGGGTATGTTTGCAAGAGCTATGGAACAATGGGGCACCTCCAACGAACTTGCAGACGAGCTGCAAGCTCTGCAAAACCTGATAACGTGGCAGAGGAAGATCGGTCCATGGTGGATCAAATCAATTTAGAGCCTCAGAGAGAGGAGGCAGATGCTGAAGTACACGGGGTGCACATATTTTTGACGAAATGTCCACCTATAATGCTAAACGTAAAATTGAATGACTTACCCATAGCCATGGAACTGGCGTTAGCCAATCCATCATGAGTAAAAAGATGTTTGAGAGACTGTGGTGCAACAAGGCACTCAGACTAGCCCTGAGCCCCATCCACACGAAACTGAGAATGTACACCAAAGAGCTTATCACTGTCCTGGGTAGCACCATGGTCAAGGTCACCTATGAGGGCACGGTGCATGAACTGCCACTCTGGATTGTCCCGGGCGATGGCCCCACACTGCTTGGAAGGAGCTGGCTGGGCAAAATCCGCTGGAACTGGGATGACATCCGAGCGCTATCGCATGTCGATGAGGCCTCATGTACCCAGGTTCTTAACAAATTTCCTGTCCTTTTTAAGCCAGGCATTGGAAACTTTTCCGGGGCGAAGGTGTGGATCCACTTGGTCCCAGAGGCACGACCCATTCACCACAAGGCGCGAGCGGTACCTCACATGATGAGGGAGAGAGTGGAAATCGAGCTGGACAGGCTGGAATGCGAGAGCATCATCTCCCCAGTGGAATTCAGCGAGTGCGTCAGCCTGATTGTTCCAGTACTCAAAAGTGATGGCACGGTCAGGATTTGCGGCGATTATAAAGTAACTATTAATCGTTTCTCGCTACAGGACCAATATCCACTACCTATTTGCGACGCTGGCAGGAGGCAAGATGTTCACCAAGCTCGACCTGACTCCAGCCTACATGACGCAGGAGCTGGAGGAGTCTTCGAAGGGCCTCACCTGCATCAACATGCGCAAGGGACTATTCATCTACAACAGATGCCCGTTTGGAATTCGGTCAGCTGCAGCGATCTTCCAGAGAAACATGGAGAGCCTACTCAAGTCGGTACCATGCATGGTGGTTTTTTAGGACGACATATTGGTCTCGGGTTGGGACACCGTCGAGCACCTTCAAAACCTGGAGGAGGTCCTCCAGCGACTGGATCGCGTCGGGCTGTGGCTGAAGAGGTCGAAATGCGTCTTCATGGCAACAGAAGTGGAGTTTTTGGGGAGAAAGATCGCGATGGACGGAATTCGGCCCACAGACGCCAAGGCAGAGGCTATCAGGAACGCGCCCAGGCCACAGAACGTCACGGAGCTGCAGTTGTTCCTGGGACTCCTCAACTATTTTGGTAACTTCCTAGCGGGGTTAAGCACCCTCTTAGAGCCCCTACATGTGTTATTGCGTAAAGGTAAGAACTGGGTATGGGAAAAACCCCAAATAATTGCTTTTTAGAAAGCCAGAAATATTATATGCTCCAACAAGCTGCTTGTATTGTATAACCCGTGTAAAAGGCTTGTGCTAGCATGTGATGCGTCGTTGTACGGAGTCGGGTGTGTATTACAACAAGCTAACGTTGTGGGGCAGTTGCAACCTGTCGTCTATGCTTCCAGGAGCTTGTCTAAGTCCAAGAGGGCCTACAGCATGATTGAGAAAGAGGCATTAGCGTGTGTATTCGGGGTAAAGAAAATGCATCAGTACCTGTTTGGCCTCAAATTTGAGCTGGAAACCAATCACAAGCCCCTCATATTCCTGTTTGCTGAAAACAAGGGGATAAATACTCATGCCTCAGCCCGCATACAAAGGCGGGCATTCGTGCTATCAGCGTATAACTATACCATCCGCCACAGGCCAGGCACCGAGAACTGTGCGGATGCTGCCAAGATCCTCTGCTGTCCCTAGTAAAAAACTGTGTACTGCATGGAAGCTGGGCCAGCATCCCCGTTGAAATGCAAGAGCTAATCAAGCCGTTCCAGCGGCGAAAGGACGAGCTGTCCATTCAGGCAGACTGCCTGTTGTGGGGTAACCGTGTAGTGCTACCCAAAAAGGGCAGGGAGACGTTCATCTCGGATCTCCACAGCACATACCCGGGTATAGTAATGGTGAAAGCGATAGCCAGATCCCACGTGTGGTGGCCCGGTATCGACTCTAACTTAGAGTCCTGTGTACGGCAATGCAGCGTATGTGCTCAATTGAGCAACGCGCCCAGAGAGGCACCGCTAAGTTTGTGGTCCTGGCCCTCCAGACCGTGGTCGAGGATCCATGTCGACTATGTGGGCCCATTTCTCGGTAAAATGTTCCTGATGGTGGTGGATGCTTTTTCAAAATGGATTGAATGTGAAATAATGTCGAGAAGCACCGCCACCACCACCATTGAAAGCCTGAGGGCCATGTTTGCCATTCACGGCCTGCCTGACATACTGGTTAGTGACAATGGGCCATGTTTCACCAGTGCCGAATTTAAAGAATTCATGATCCGCAATGGGATCAAACATGTCACCTCAGACCCGTTTAAACCAGCCTCTAATGGGCAGGCAGAACGGGCAGTACAAACAATCAAACTGAGCCTCAAATGAGTCACTCCAAACCCGCCTGTCCCAAGTACTGCTCAGTTACCGCACGAGACCCCACTCGCTCATAAGGGAGCCCCCGGCTGAGCTACTCATGAAAAGGACTCTTAAAACCAGACTCTCGCTGGTTCACCCCAACCTGCCTGATCAGGTAGAGAGCAGGCGGCAGCAACAAAATGTAAACGGTGGTCGCGCCACTGTGTCATGGGAAATTGATCTGAATGACCCTCTGTATGTGCTAAACTATGGACATGGTCCCAAGTGGATCGCGGGCACGGTGATAGCTAAAGAAGGCAGTCGGGTGTTTGTAGTCAAACTAGACAATGGACAAATTTGCAGAAAGCACCTGGACCAAACGAGGCTGCGGTTCACAGACTGCCCTGAACAACCCACAGCAGACACCACCTTTTTTGAGCCCACAACACACACCCAAAGGATCAACGACACCACGCCGGACCAGGAAATCGAACCCATCATGCCCAACAGCCCAGCAAGGCCAGGCTCACCCAGCAGCCCTGCAGGGCCAACAACACGCCAGACCAGCAAGGGCACAGCCAACACACCAGAACAGACATTTGTACCAAGGCAGTCCACCAGCGAAAGAAAAGCTCCCGACCACCTCACCTTGTAAATAGTTTTCACTTTGACTTTGGCAGAGAGTGATGTTGTGTATCTGTAAAGCATGCACTCCCATGTTCCGCCACCAGGGAGCGCATCCCCTGAAGTCCCAAGGGATCCCAGCATCCCTTGGGAGCACTGTATATAAGCCGGACCCTAAGGCATGTTCCTCACTCCGGAGTGTCTTAATAAAGACTGGGGTCACTGTTACTTTAACCTCCCTGTGTGCAGTCTCATCTGTGTTTGGAACACAACAATAATGCTTTTGAAATATGTTTAACAAAGATATGATCCTTTTGCTCCCTGAAATGTGGCTCATGTCATCGGCTGGTTTTATAGTCCATTTTGCTATTTTGATTGCTGACAGAAACTAAGCCACACTTCTTACAAAAGGCCAAGTAGGCCTTTTAAAAATTAATTATTAGTCTATTCAAATGGTGTTATTTCATTAAACGTTCCATTGGCTGATAAGTTACCATGTACAAAACTAGTATTCTTACTATTCCCGCAACTGTGTAGAGTTAGCACACAGTAACAATCAAAATATCTCTTTCACCAATCCAAAGGTTGATTCAGATAGTGATGATTTGTAAGTTAACCACCCATCCAGCTACTTCCGTTTCGGCTTTAGAAACTAGAACCGATTGCTAAGCATGGATGGTTACAAAGCCTCATTTACTTCAGACACAGTTAAATAACATTCAAATGTGCTGCTAATGCAAAATAAATCAAATGCTTGTAAACATGCACTACAGTATTTTGGTAAGTGATGAAATGCAGAGTTCATTGCATGTTGTGTAACTCAAACAGCTGCTGAAGTTTATCTTCCTGTGCCAGACTAGATGGTGCAGTGATTTTCAATTGGTGGATCAGCGCAGAGAAGAGCAAAACATTTAAGCAATCTGTTACGTTGTTAATAATAAATAGAATGAATAATCGTGTTTTATTGTCAAAACCAGAAATCATCTTATCCAGCTGACTGGTGGTTACCCGCTTCTTTTGGCTTGAAATATTTCCAGAGCAGGCCACCTGCTTCCCCATCCCCCGTGATTCTGTTGTTGCCCTTCAGGTGTCTTTCCTCAATATGATCGTTCGCTCATTAGTAAGACACTTCTCTGGTGAGTAATTTGTATTCATTATTCGCCTATGTATTTACAGTAATGTATGAGTCTATATTAATGTCAAATGTCAAAGGTTATTGCTTAAATATTAATTTCTGGTATCAACGGAAAACCGGATCGGTATGTAAAACCCTCATAAAATAAAATTCAATTTCCAAGCCCATTTAGCATTCAGCCAACAATCTACAGTTGAATGGGTTAAGCTATTAGTAAACACCTCTCGTCTTTTATGACATTGTAAAATGACGTCATGGAAGCATATTTCTACATAAAACCTTTTAACCCTAATGCCAAAAAAGGTTCGACATTTGTCCCAACCATTCATCCACAACTATGCTGCTTGATAGCTTAACCCGTTCTACTCTCAATCACTGAATGTTTTATTAAAGGGTCAGCCTTTACATGCAAAAGGGTTTGCCAAATCTTCTTTTCTATTTTTTATAGGCATGGGATAATGACATCCACTTGCCTGCTGTCATTATGATGAAAATGACACCCCTTCTCCCACAAATAAAAAGAGAGCTCTCAAAGATTTCTCTGAGAAGAAAATGTCTCCATTAGTGTAAAGTACATCTTGATTTTTAATTTCTTTTTCACACTTGATGGAAGCCTTGAGCTTAAGGATGTTTTTCTTTGGCCATCAAGGACTAACTTTCAGCTCAGTTGCAGAACAGATCCATAGTAGAAGCACTTTACTTCATTTTTTTGGTAGCTCCGTGATTTCACATTTGTAGCACCAAGATCAATGAATCCAGCGCAGACCAGGGATCAAACCTGGAACCTTTCTAGTCAACAACAACTTGCATTCATATAGCGCTTTTAAAGTAGAAAAATGATCCAAGGCGCTTCCCAGGGTAATCAGACAAAAATCAACACCGAACCAAAGAAGGAAATATAAAGAGGGGTGACTAAAAGTTTGGCTTAAAGAGGGTCTTAAAGGAAAAGAGAGAGGTTGAGGGGTGTAGGGAGAGAATTCCAGAGCTCAGGGCCTAGACAGCTGAAGGCACGGCAGACAATGATAGTTTATTTGTTGGAGCTGCACACTAACTTAGGCAGCTGAGCCACTGTGGAGGGTGATGAAAGCACATTTTAAATACATTAGGCGTTAATTTTCCATGGATTTATAGCAATAAAATACTTTGGGGAGAAAATTCACTATCGCACCGTTTGGGGTGCTCATTTTTAAAAGTTTGAAAAGTGAGCTCAAGGCGCTGACGATTTCAAACTTTAAAACAAATTGCTGTTTGCGCTCCAAGAAGGAGGTGATCGCGCTCCACTTCCTTCTTGGAGCGCAATCGTTAGCAGGCGGGGCGGAGATTTCAGCAGCACTGCACACTGGGCCGTACAGCACTCCCGCCTTCAAAGGCTCCTTCACTCCCTTAAAGGGAAGGATCATCGTTGCAGGCTCTGCAATATAAAAAGTACGTACCTGGACCACCAAGGCAACCGCGATCCCGCGCAATCAGCCCGGCAGTCAAGCAGAGTGCCAGGCTGATTGATCACGGGCAGGATCTGGTGAAAAAAAACTGGAACAAGAAAGGTACGTTTTTTTTTAACTTACCTCGGCCACCTCGTCTTTAGTCATCGTCCCCGAAGCGGCTGGCCGCCTGATGCACGCCTCCTGTGGCTGCTGGTGTTTTCGTCCGGTGATGTTGCAGGGGGCGGAACTCAATTTTGGGTCTGGGGCACTACCGAGGTGATGCGCATGTGATGACATCACGATCTCTGGTGCCACACCCGGTTGCATAGCCATTTGCGCCCCATTAACTGGAGGTACACATGCACTGAATCTCGCCCATTTATTTCCTAAGTTGTGCCTACTTATGTTTTTCTCTATTGTGAGGATAGACTTTTTGGCCCAGAAATTCCTTACCTGAGTGCTAGCTGTGAACACAGGTTCTCTGGAAAAAAAATACCAGCCGCCTCGCTTCTGGTCACCTCCAGCACAGGACATGGTGGACCCAATTTTGGTAAGGGCCATAGCGCTGCTGTTGACAGCACTAGCCCCTGAAATGTAAAGTAACAGATCATGACGTCAAGCGGTGTGCAATGCTTGACTTGATGCCACATCTGCAAACTTGGACGTTCTCGCTCTCTTTAATGTCGTGCATTAAGTAGCCCTGCAGACACGCTGTCAGCGCTTCATAAAGGGACACAACCATCTTTCAGGTAAGTTTGGATTTAAGCTTTTGGACTTAAAAAAAATATTTTATTGAAGTAGTGGCTTGGTACAATCGATTTAAAAGATTTTAAAGTGTGCAGCAAGTGCTGCTGGATGCTTACAAGGCCTCGGATGGTTAAGGAAGGCCTCTGAGAAGACAGAAAATGCTGTAAACACTCAGCAGGTCAGGCAGCATCAATGGAGAGAGAAACAGGTAACGTCTCAGGTTGAGATGCTGCCTAACCTGCTGAGTATTTACAGCATTTTCTGCTTATTTTTCAAATTTCCAGCATCCGCTCGCAGAGGGAATAGGAAGAAGCAGAAGCGGAAGATGAAGAAGAGGAGGAAGTGGAAGAAAGGATGCAACCCAGACAGCCCCTTTCTGGGTCAGGATATCCGGGATGGAACCACCTGCCTGTGGTACCAGTGAACACAACTCCAATTCCCCTTTCAACATTTTACCTTCACTCTGTTACTGACAGTCAGTGTCCTCTTGGTCACAAAGCCACAAAGCAAACTTTCCAATCAAACTTTATACAATCTAACCGTCCAATATGACATCAAGAAATCAACTAATCACCTCTGTGCATTCCCTGAGTGACTGGCTTGTGTCTGCCTTTGCCTACCGTACTGATGTCACGCAGTGCTACCCCAGTGGTTGCAGCAAGGCTGGTGGAAGGCTGCTGACTTTCAGTGGGGGATGCTGCAGATGGCCTTGCAGGACAACCACGAGGAGCTGGTGGCTGGAAATGTCAAATCAAGTGATGTTGTTTCTTCTTCTTCTTCTGCACTCTCCTCTCACTCTTCTTGATCAACCATTGGCTGGGCAGGCTGGATTCTTGGTTGTGTGAAATAAGGAAGGCACAAGGGTGGAGTTATGGTGAGGGGAGGGTGGGAAAACAAGAGCTGCATGCTTACATCTTGCGTAGCCTGTACAGCAGATGATATTGTGGATGAAGGGGAAATAGGATGTGAGAAAGAGGATAAAGTATGAGGATACCAACATCTTGTATTCTTGCAGCCCCCTTGCTGGTCAAGGGCTCAGCCATGACCCTGCCAAGAATGGCCAGCACCTTCTCCTCCAAGGGGGTGAGGTGAAGCTAGGAATGTGAGGTGTGCTTCATGTTTAGTACAGATTGTTGGTAGGTGAAGGCTGTGGGGGGAGGGGCGTGCATTGAGCAATGTGTGAGGCAAGTGATGCAGTTGGTAGGAGACAGCTTTTGAAGATGCATTCAGTGACCTTGACCACTGGTCTGAGGAAGCTAGTTTGGGCACTGAAGCCGGGTTGTGGGGGCAACAGTGCTCGCAGTGATGGCTTTGGTGATGTGGTCCTACATCGTTCCTTCTGGAGGGCCTCCTGCCAACTGTGGGTAGAGTGTTGATACCCTGCATAACGGTGAAGTGCTGCATGCGAGACCCTGGGTGCACCTTCCCTGGCTTCCTGAGCCATTTGTGTTAATGCTGAAGCACTTTTACCATTTTTTCGAGTTTGAGGAGGCGCGGGAGATCGGAGGGAGGTCTATAAAAGGCCCATCAGTCACAGTCGGGGAGCGGGAGTTCAAGGAGGCGTGGGAGATCGGAGGGAGGTCTACAAAAGGCCCATCAGTCACAGTCGGGGAGTGGGAGTTCGAGTAGGCGTGGGAGATCGGAGGGAGGCCTATAAAAGGCCCATCAGTCACAGTCAGGGAGCGGGAGTTCGAGGAGGCGTGGGAGATCGGAGGGAGGCTACAAAAGGCCCATCAGTCACAGTCGGGGAGCAGGAGTTCGAGGAGGCGCGGGAGACCGGAAGAGGAGGTGAGGTGATGCAGCTGCAGCAGGGAGAGAAGGCAAAAAAGAAGTAAGAAAAAAATTGAAGGGTGACATCACAGCCAAGGGGTAAGTGATTGGCTGGTAATTGGTGAGTAGTTTTTCTTTTTCTTTTCCTTTATCAGTAGGTAACCTTTATCATTGTTGGTGCCAAATTAAGTTAATCTAGGGGTTAAATCATGGCAGGAGAGCTCGGACACGTGTCATGCTCCTACTGTGCTATGTGGGAACTCAGAGATGCTTCCATTGTCCCTGACGACTACATGTGCAGGGAATGTATCCTGCTGCAGCTCCAGAAAGACCACATTGCAGCACTGGGGCTGCGGGTGGATTCAGTCTGGAGCATTCGCGATGCTGAGGATGCCATGAATAGCACGTTTAGTGAGTTGGTCATACCGCAGGTAAAGGTTACACAGACAGATAGAGAATGGGTGACCAATAGGAAGAGCAGTGGAAGGAAGGTAATGCAGAGGTCCCCTGCGGTCATCCCCCTCCAAAACAGATACATCGTTTTGGGTACAGTTGGGGGGGATGACTCATCAGAGGAGGGCAGCAGCAGTCAGGTCCATGGCACCATGGTGGCTCTGCTGCACAGGAGGGCAGGAAAAAGAGTGGGGGAGCTATAGTGGTAGGGGATTATATTGTAAGGGGAATAGATAGACGTTTCTGCGGTTGCAATCGAGACTCCAGGATGGTTTGTTGCCTCCGGGTGCAAGGGTCAAGGATGTCTTGGAGCGGCTGCAGGACATTTTGGAGGGGGAGGGTGAACAGCCAGTTGTCGTGGTGCAAATAGGTACCAACGATATAGGTAAAAAATGGGATGAGGTCCTATAAGCTGAATTTAGGGAGCTAGGAGTTAAATTAAAAAGTAGGACCTCAAAGGTAGTAATCTCATGATTGCTACCAGTGCCACGTGTTAGTCAGAGTAGGAATCGCAGGATAGCTCAGATGAATACCTGGCTTGAGGAGTGGTGCAGAAGGGAGGGATTCAAATTCCTGGGACATTGGAACTGGTTCTGGGGGAGGTGGGACCAGTACAAACTGGACGGTCTGCACCTGGGCAGGACCGGAACCAATGTCCGAGGGGGAGTGTTTGCTAGTGCTGTTGGGGAGGGATTAAACTAATATGGCAGGAGGATGGGAACCTATGCATGGAGACAGAGGGAAGTAGAATGGGGGCAGAAGCAAAAGATAGAAAGAAGAAAAGTAAAAGTAGAGGCATATTTCAAAGGCACTATACTTCCTGAAAAATATGCTACTTTATCCATTGATAAACCACTGATCCTTCAACCTGATGGATTATATGGTCTGATGTCACTCAATATGTCTGTTTCAGTAAACTTCCTCACTGTCATTTTTATATTAATAGAACGTCTGTGTATCATCCCAGATATGGTTTATGATGAGCAACAACCACCATTGTATTTCTGTAAGAATGAGGACATAATATTATTACATAAGAACATAAGAACATAAGAATTAGGAACAGGAGTAGGCCATTTAGCCCCTCGAGCCTGCTCCGCCATTCAACAAGATCATGTCTGATCTGGCCGTGGACTCAGCTCCACTTACCCGCCCGCTCCCCCAAACAGGGTAGGATTCTTTATTTTGGTTTAATACTGTGTGTATCTCAAAACACATTACATAGATTCATTGCACAAAGAGGAAATGATGATGTTATGTGGGGGGAAAATTCAACATTGTGGCAGAACTGTGCTATTTGAGAGTTTTGCACACATTAACCAATACTTAATTTCCCTCTGCAAACCACTATTCTTTGTTATGCATCTATAATTGGGTTTCTTCTACTCTAAGTCAACCGGAGATCAGCTTTGGTGCCTCTGACTCAGAAGGTTGTGGGTTTTAGTCCCACTCCATGGGATTTCAACATAAAATCTAGGCTGACAATTCGGTACGTACTGAAGGAGTGCTGTACTGTCAGAGGGGCTGTGTTTCAGATGAGATGTTAAACCGATGCCCCATCTGCTCTCTCAAGTGGATGTAAAAGATCCTATGGCACTATTTTGAATAAGAGCAGTGGTGTTCTCTCTGGTGTCCTGACCAATATTTATCCCTCAACCAACGTCACCAAAACACATCATTTAACTCGTTGTATGTTGTGGGACCTTGATGTATGCAAATCGACTGCCACTTTTCCTATATTACAACAGCGACAACACGTCAAAAGTACTTTTTTGACTGTAAAGCACTTTAGAATGTCTTGAAAGATGCTATATAAGTACTAGCTCTTTCTTTTCTCTTTAACTCCAGCCTTGGTTGAGCACTGCCCACATTGCCAGTGTGAAATTTCCATTCTAAACCATACATCCATGAGAACAACAGTTTAATATCAATTAGTGTAAAGCTGGGTCCAGTATGGTGCTGTGGGCTTGTGGAGGCAAGGAACTGGGTTGAGGCTGGAATTTTGTTACGAGTCCATGCAGCTGGAGCAAGGGTGCTGTTCTGGCTAGATTGAATCCTGTGCCCCAGAGGTGAAATGGAGGTGTCCTAACACACAGAACCACCGAGAATCTATTTGCTTTTTATTTTTTAAATGACATTCTGGGGTAGAAATTGGTCCACTTCCCATTTTGGGGGCTAAATTGTTTCTGCGAATGCAGTCCATGCCTGAACATGTGGGTGCAGTTAAATAGAGAAATTGGTCCCCTTGGCTCATTAATATTGAATAAGTGGACTGCCAAAACTATTCACGTAATGTAGCATAGTGGTTATGTTACTAGACTAGAGGTAGAGCGTCGAAAATCCAGAGTTCCGGAATCCGTACTGTTCCGGAATTCAGACACTGGGACGATCCGTGGCGGGGTCGTCCGGAATCCGGGAAATGGTCTGGAATCCGGACTCACTGCATCCACCCACTCCGCCGATCCCGCCGGCTCGGGCCGACCTCCCTCACACCCACCGCTCAGCCATTCGAACCCCCCTCCCTTACCCTACCCTACCTACCTTGGCCCAGGCATTTCCGGACTCGGGACGTCAGAAAGATGTTCTGAAGTCCAGAAATACACAGAACCCGGAATGGCCTCGGTCCCGAGGCTTCCAGATTTTTTGACACCGTACCTGTAGTTATCCTGATGCCTGGGCTAATGACCCAGAAACATGAGTTCAAATCCCACCACGGCAGCTGGGGAATTTAAATTTAGTTAATTAGATAAACCTGGAATAAAAAGCTAGAATCAGTAATGGTGACGATGAAACCACCGGATTGTTGTAAAAACCCACTGGTTCACTAATGTCCTTTAGGGGAGGAAATCTGCCATCCTTACCCGCTCTGGCCTATAAGTGACTCCAGATCCACAGCAATGTGGTTAACTCTTAATTGCCCTCTGAAATGGCCTAGCAAGCCACTCAGTTGTATAAAATAGCTCACCCACATGCTCAAGGGCAATTAGGGATGGGCAATAAATGCTGGCCTTGCCAGCAACGCCCACATCCCGTGAATTAATTTTTGAAAACCACTGTAGATTGGCAGCTCACTTAATCAGAGGGCCTGAAAATAGTGTGCCCATAGCACTATTTAAAGAAACTTTGATTGTTGCACACTGGAATCTGCTGTGGACACTTCAGACATGCCTGGAACAGCTGCTGTGAGTGATCCTAGGTCCTCAGATGCTGCATTGGGGATCCTGGTAGAGGTGGACCATTGAAGGCTGTTCCTGCCAGGGGTGGGGGGGCTGAAGAATGTTTAGAAAATGGCAGAGGTGGCCTAAGAGGTCAGTTCCAGGAACATTACACCCAGGACGTAAAATCATAGATTGGTTACAGCACAGAAGGTGGCATAAGAAATAGGAAATAGGAGCAGGAGTAGGCCATAAGGTCCCTCGAGCCTGTTCCGCCAATCAATAAGATCATGGCTGATCTGATCATGGACTCAGCTCCATTTTCCCGCCCGCTCCCCATAACGCCTTATCCCATTATTGTGTAAGAAACTGTCTATTTCGGTCTTAAATTTATTTAATGTCCCAGCTTCCACAGCTCTCTGAGGCAGCGAATTTCACAGATTCACAACCCTCTGAGAGAAGAAATTTCTCCTCATCTCAGTTTTAAATAGATGATCCCTTATTCTAAGATCATGCCCTCCAGTTCTAGTTTCCCCTACCAGTGGAAACATCCTCTCTACATCCACTTTGTCAAGCCCCCTCATAATCTTATACATTTCTATAAGATCACCTCTCATTCTTCTGAATTCCAATGTGTAGAGGCCCAACCCACTCAACCTTTCCTCATAAATCAACCCCCTTATCTCCGGGATCAACCTAGTGAATCTTCTCTGAACTGCCTCCGCAGCAAGTATAGCCTTTTGTAAATATGGAAACCAAAACTGCGCGCAGTATTCCAGGTGTGGCCTCACCAATACCCTGTATAGCTGTAGCAAGAATTCCCTGCTTTTATACTCCATCCCCTTTGCAATAAAGGCCAAGATTCCATTGGCCTTCCTGATCACTTGCTGTACCTGCATACTAATCTTTTGTGTTTCATGCACAAGTATCCCCAGGTCCTGCTGTACTGCAGCACTTTGCAATCTTTCTTCATTTAAATAATAACTTGCTCTTTGATAAACAGCACAACAATTACCTGCTCACAGATGCTCAGTTTGGGCTCCACCAGAACCACTCAGTTCCAGAATCTTATTATAGTCTTGGTCTAAACAAGAGTTGAATTCAGAGGTGAGGCAAGAGTTACTGCCCTTAACATCAAGGCAGCATTCAACCGAGGAGCCCTAGTAAAACTGAAATCAATGGGGATCAGGAGGAAAAATCTCCAGAGGCTAGAGTCACACCTAGCACAAAGGAAGATGACTGTGGTGTTGGAACCAATCACCTTAGCCCAGGACATTGCTGTAGGAGTTCCTCAGGGCAGTGTTCTAGGCCCAAGCATGTTTAGCTGCTTCATCAATTATCTTCTCTCCATCATAAAGGTCAGAAGTGAGGATGTTATATGATGATTGCAGTGTTCAGCTCCATTCGCAACGCCTCAGATAAAGAAGCAGTCCATGCTTGCATGCAGCA
This sequence comes from Pristiophorus japonicus, assembly GCF_044704955.1. Classification (NCBI taxonomy): domain Eukaryota; kingdom Metazoa; phylum Chordata; class Chondrichthyes; family Pristiophoridae; genus Pristiophorus; species Pristiophorus japonicus. Next base: position 57,230,298 of record NC_091983.1, read on the forward strand.
AGATCTAGATGACATCCAGACTTGGGGTGATAAGTGGCAAGTAACATCTGTGCCATACAAGTGCCAGGCAATGACCTTCTCTAACAAGAGCATAACCACCTCTTCTTGACATTTACTGGCATTACTATCACTGAATTGCATCATCATCCTGGGGGTCACCATTGACCGGAAACTCAATTGGACCAGCCACACATGCGGTGGCTGCTGGAACAGGTCAGACAGAGGCTCACCTCCTGACTCGCCAAAGACTCTGCACTACCACCTTAAACATTCGCTTCCTCCACCACTGGTGTATCATGTCTGCAGTGTGTATTAACTACAGGATGCACTGCAGCAACTCTCCAAGGTTTCTTCAGCAGCAACTCCCAAACCTGTGACCTCCACCACCTAGAAGAATATGGGCAGCAAGTGCATGGGAATATCATCACTACCAAATTAATCTCTAAGTGCCCCACCATCCCAACTTGGGCATATATCGCTGTTACTTCATCATCGCTGGGTCAAAATCCTGCAACTCCCTACCCAACAGCATTGTGGGATTACCTTCACCGTATGGAC